>NC_041015.1:32853111-33153111 GCF_004193775.1 Glycine soja | reverse complement strand
AAAGACTCATTAGGTAGGTTTGCTCTTATTTTTGGTTTCAATGGAAACCTAGGTGCTCATGTGGGACACCTTAGGTTTGTCGTAATTTTTTGTAGGAATAATCAACATGAAAATAAATAAAAAGGTATGTTTTATTCCATTACTTTCCTTAACTTTTTAAATAGTGATCAAGGGCTTCCCATGGACCCTAAGAGAATAAAGGTCATTCCTGAGTGGCCTACTCCACCAAGTATAAGGGAAATTTGGGGCTTCAATGACTTAACAAACTTTTACAAAAGGTTTATCCCATATTTTTCTATACTTGTAGCACCACTCATTGAGTTGGTGAGGAACTATGTTCTCTCATGGGAAGATGGCCAGGAAAAGGGCTTTCAGTCCTTACCCTACTCTAACATACCCAACATCACTAATACATATGTTTTAATTCTTTTTATAGGTGTTGAGGAAAGAATCCCTAAGTTTCAAGAACCTCTGGACTTGAGGTCAAATCCTTTTTAAGGGGGGTGGAATGATGCAATCCTACCCCCCAAGGGCATTGGATAGAAGACTCTAAGAAGAATGGGTCAGAGATGCAAGAGAAGGCCCTAGGGTTCTCATGAGCCTTAGGGTAGATTTCGGGCCCATGGGATAAGTATGAGCCCACTTATCTTTGTAAATATTAGATTAAGGTTTCATTATTTTTGGGTCTTGTATTTAGGGCTCCATAATGTAGGTAGGGTATCCTAGAAATGTAAGATTTTTTAGCCCTTGTATTTTAGGGCACCTAGACTAGTTTTTGTATTAGGGGTAGTTTTGTAATTTCACATGCATTAAGTAAATATTTGATGTGTGTTGGAAAATAAATTTAATTGAATTGGGAAAAGCCCAATCCAATTAAATTTTAGAGGGGGAGGTGAGCATTTGCTTGCTACACCCCATTGCCACATCATATAGTCACACTTTGTGCATGTCCTTCATGCTTTACATGCCTCATGCCACCTAAGCATACTTAGTGGAGAATCTTGGACTTGATATTGGATTAGTGTGTTGAACCATAGCTAAAATTCACTAATCATAATTAGTGAAATTTTGGCTCCAAAATTTGGCTCCACAAATTCAATTTCAAATTCAAGAGAAATTTGAATAGAAATTCAAATTTCCCTCCAATTTTATGTGACACTTAGGCTATAAATAGAGGCCTTGTGTGTACATTTTTTTAACTTTGATCATTAGAGAATTAAACTTCAAAGTTCAGACCTCTTTTAAGGCACAAAATTTTGTGCTCCCTCTCCTTCTCCCTTCATTCTTCTTCTCCTACCTCCAAGCTCTTATCCATGGCTTCCTATGGTAGTGAGCTTCTTCTTGACTCATCTTCTCCTTGAAGTGGCGTCTCCTCTCAACTCTTCTTCTTCTCCATTCCGCTGCCATTAAAATTCATGAAGCAAAGGACTCCATTGATGAAGAAGATCCAAGGCCTACAAGCTCCAATGGAGCTATATCACCATGTCAGTGAAAAATCTTGTCGAGCGCCTAGGAGTACATGACAAGACAGACCATACACTGGTAAGTCAGATCAATCTCACAAGGTAAAATCATAGGGGGACCAGTCGGGGTCACTTTATTTTGCGAGAACACTCCAATCATATGGGATCAGCATAGGCTTCAAAGAACATTCAAATCGGGTGTATTTACCCCCAAGGCCTACACTCTGAAGAGTCCATCAAGGCCTCTCCTTGCTAATTCAGGTCCAACCTAGAAAACATTTTAGCACTCAAACTCTATCTATGAACTGTACAAAACACACGACTCCTCAATTGTTCTCAAAATAATTTTAACTCGTCGCGCCTCAAAGTGATTAAACTCGTCGGGTTCCCACAGTGGATCCCATCACAATACTCATTACGCATTAACTCGTCGCCCTTAAAGGGTCTTACAGTTGTGTGATTGTACGGTTCATAGCTCACAACATCTCAATGCACATGTGTGATCTCACAATTTAACACATACTCAACTTATCACTTACACATAGTTAATCACACTTTCATAATCCCAGACAACACGTTATCACGTCTCATGCATTATATACATGTTACACAATAATAATATTAATATTTATGTTCATATTATTAAACCCCTTAAACAATCTCACATAATCATATCAAAATCATAGGGGGAAAAACATGAAAACACCAAGAGCATTCAATTTTATCAACCAATTTGCATCAATGCATCAATTGGCCCGTCAAATACAATCTTGTAATTATAATCATATAGGAAGAATCACAATACAATAAACATCTCAAAATAAATCCAAATTTGATCCTCTAAGTATCCCTACACATGTTCATTCTAACCTCAATTACGAATGGTGGGGATGTGCAAAACTGAGTTCCAAACCTGGTGTTCGCATTTCACGATGATCTAATGGTTAACGATTTTGAGATTGTAGTTTTACTGAGACAGGTTTGAGTGTATACGTGAGAAAGAGAAAGTTTTGGGAGAGGAGGAAGGGAAAATGAATTTGAGAGGTAGAGAGAGCGTAGACACGTATCGTAAATGTAAAGCTGACCTAATATTCTCTATTTATAGTTAGGATACTCTCAGCCTATTATTTATTATATTTTTTATTTTATTATTTTATAAAAAACTTTATTTTACTTCGTATCAAAAGAATAAATAAAATCTCCTTTTTATTTTCTAAGAACATATATTTATTTTATTTACTTTAAAACCATTATTTTAATTAATAAAACTATTTCTTCTTATTTATTTAATTACAAAAACCTCATTATTTTACTAAGACTCTATTTATTTTTAAATAAAATCATTTTTAATTTATTTTATGAAAAATTGGATGTTACATTTTATGATAATCACAATAATGCATTCAAATTGTTGCAATGATATTTTGTACCCTTGATGACTTTCCAGCATATGAAAATTGGAGTAGATATAGTGTTAAGAGCCATCACACATGTCTTATTTGTGAATATCAAACAAGCTACATGCAACCAAAGCATCGAAAAAAGACAGTCTACACTAGGCTCATAGATTTCTCAAACCTTTTCACCCATAATGGCAATTGAAAAAAACTTTTGATGGAAGACAAGAGAAACAAACTATGTTGATTACCTTAACTAGAAAGCAAGTTTATGAGCAGGTGAAGGACATTGATACTGTAACACCCGAAAATTTCATTAACTGAAAATAGATGTTTGATGTATTTATTATGTTATTTGGTTACTTGATTAATTTTGGATTAGTTGAAGTGTTTTGTGAATTGTCCTTGTGCAACTACTTGGTGTGGATGTTAGGTTATGTGGAGTTTGATTGATCTGCATTGGAACCATGTGATTTCAAGATTGACCCCAAACTTGTTTTGGTAAAAACCAAGACCTTAGATTCGTTAACCATTGGATCACCTTAGAATTTGGATTGTAGGCTTGCAACCCAAGTTTGCATGTTTTCACCGTTGGGATTTACGAAATAACATCTAGAGCGTGAGATATGACCTTTTCACAAAAGTAGTTAAATATGTTGGAGTAGGAATTCACCCAGAACTCGCCCAAGCATGTTTAAGTTGGGCCAGCTCGCCCAGGCAAGCAAAATTTTGCCATCGCGAGTCTTGTAGGTTACAAATACATTGAACAGCGAGAAACAACGTGTTTTTCACTCACTCTCTCTCTCTTTCTCCAAAACTTTCACCCAAACCTTAGAACATCCTCCTCCACCACCCATGACCACCAATGACCGCCATGAGTCGTCTCCGCTTGCCACCAGACCACCACATGGAGAGGAACACTTTAATCAGAGCGGAATCTCCAAAATTCAACTCGAGGATTTGGTAGAGAACGAAACCTTCGACCCTTCCTTCGCGGTTTCATCGAGGTAACTGTGTTCTTTATGCCTTCTCCTAGTTAGTTTGAGCCTTTCTTGGTATCTTTTGTGATTTGGGTACCGTTATTGGATGTTTTTACACTTCCTTTGAAAATGAGATGTTGTAAAAGTTGTTTTTTTATAAAATTGATGTCGTTTTCATCACCTTCATTGAACCCTGGTCATATTGGCATGACTGGAATTTCAAAATAATGTCTCTTTGATGTAGACCCCAAAATACCCCTTTAGCCCCTTTTTAAATTGAACGGGTATTTGACCCCAAATGTTAATCTTAACCTTGTCTTTGTAATATATACTAAATTATCTTCAATTTGGTATATAGAACTTTGCATTCGAACTAATGGACATGAACCTAAGAGATCTCAAAACAATGTTGCATGGAGCTAACGAGAGAATATAGATAGGTGCGGTTGTTTATAGTTTTGATACCATAATTGGGGTCTAGGAACTCAATTATGGGGTTGTATGTTTATCTTTGTTGCATGCTAGTTTTCAAGAAAAAATATGTGTTAAACTAATGGGATGCAAAATATTTGTTGTTGATGATTAAAACTGTGAATGATGTTATTATTGTATTGATTTTGAATTTTTGGGAAAAGTCTTAATGACAGAGGAGACTCCATCCCAAATTTTATATTTGTTCTTTCATTTACTTCTTATACTAAATGTTAAATGGGCTTAAGAGTTTCTTGCATACTATCGTTCTTCTTTTCAATTTAGAATTTTCCCTAAAATACTTGTCTCGTTATATTATGAATGGTTGTTATATGTGATTTATGTGGTCTGAAGACTTGGGGAATGTGAATCTCAGGCATGAGTTGATATATGCATAAGTGGAATGCAATTGCTTGTGATGTTGATCATATTGAGATGAAATGATTGTTGATGTTGATGATGACATTGAGATGAGATGATGTTGATGTTGACAATGTCGTTGAGATGAATGCATGTTGTGCATGTACATGAGGGGTTTAGTAACCTATATGAATATCCCTGGAGAAGGAAGGGGATTTGGTTTAAAAGTTATAAGCACCCCTGGGGAAGGAAGTACCTATGGTGCATTGATGGTGTCGATGCTTCATATTGCATAATTGTGTAGAAATAGTATAAACTTTGTTACTAAGTACCTATGATTTTTCATGAGGAAAAGTGTTGGTACTTGGGGGCATGTCACTCGGTTTGGAACTCCCTTGAGACTCATGTTGATCAACATGGGGGGGGGGGGGGGACTTTCCTGTGCATGACATGGTGACCTCGAAAGATTACTGCTACTTTTCCTAAGTGAAAGTGTCACGAGGACACGCTTAGGCTATTTCCTATGAATGGTACCACATTTCCTTTGAAAGTTGAGTGAGGTACATGCATAATTCTGAGCATAATTGATTTGAATTGTTGAAAAGTTGATGACTAGTTTGTGGTGTGTATGTCGAGTCGATGTATTATTGAGAATAAATGTGATTATTTGTTATTGTTTTCTTTCTAATCGTTGTAATCTGATAATGGTTGATCTTTTACCATAAACTCACCCTTGCAATTTTGTACCGTGTGGTTGGTGCCTGTGATGATCTCGAACTTTTGTTCATAGGAGTAGATAAGCAATAGTAGGTGTCTTGGAGGGAAGTCTTTTGTTGGAGCCGCCAAGCCAATGTGATAAAGTTGGAGTTTATTATATGAGAGAGTTGTGTTTTGTTATCAACTCTTACTAAATTGGTTCCTTGATTTTTTGATTGGATATGTAAAGTCCAGGTTTAGATACATTTAAAAACTGAATTATACCTTGACATGTGAATGATGTACAATGGTTCTATAATGTGTTATTTGGTGGATGTATATCGTGAAAATTTTACCACCGTTTTCATAATCAACTTAATTGAACTTTCACTAAAAATTGAAATGTCGCATTTTAGAGTTAGTGATATCATAGTGACAAGGCGGGTCGTTATACCATCTTTGTGAAGACCCAAAAGAAAGATGCAAGTGAGAAAAGCATATGGAAGAAGAGGTCAATATTCTTTGGTCCTCCATACTGGTCTGATTTAGATGTTAAACATTGTACAGACATAATGCATATGGAAAAAAATGTGTGTGATAGTTCACTTAGACACTTGTTAACATTAAAGGAAAGACAAAAGGGGGTTTGGATGCTCGTCAAGATTTGTTTGAGATGGATAGACGTGAGCAGTTGCATCGAAGGTCAGATGGTAAGGTAACATATTTGCCCCCAACATGTCATACATTGTGAAGAGAAGAGAAAACAAGTATATGTCAATGTCTGCAAGGTGTGAAAGTGCCCCAAGGATATTCTTCAAATGTTAGGAGCCTTGTATCAGTAAAGCATTGGTTTTAGAAAAACCAATGTTAATAGGACAATTTTAACATCAGTTATTTAAAAACCAATGTTGTTTAAGTACTCACAGCATCAGCTTTTAGAAAACCGATGTTGTCCTTGTTATGAGTGTTTGCACACATGCCAAAACCCTTCCTTGCAATCTCTCTTTCTTTGCATTCCACCACCTTTTTTACCCTTCTCTCTTCCCACCACCTTTTTTACCCTTCTCTCTTCCCACCACCTTTTTCTCTCCTAACTCATCACCTCCATCTAGATCTGAACTCGCATAGCCATCATCATCACCGACCACATCCACACTATGTGATCGTCCTACCCTGTCTCTTCCACACCACACACTACCACTACTCACCAAATAGCAAAACCATTGTGCACACCATCACACCGTCCAGATTGCGTGCAACCTCCTCACTGTTCACACCCTGCCCCAGCCAGATTTGCATCCAACAACCGTAACATCGCTCCCAACTCTAGCCTCACAACCACCATAAAACCATCCCCGCATCACCGTGTTCAAACACAACTGTGGCGATTCTTTTTCTTGATGAGTTTGAGGCGACGAAATTCTTGGTGCTACTCCTTTTCAATGAAGTAATCAAGAAGCTCAGAGAAGATGTTAGTTTCCAGTTTTACTTCCATTTTTTTTGATTTTGGTGGTTCTTTCTAGCTAGTTTTCCCCATTAAAGAGAAGGGGAAGGGATTTTAAGATTCTGTAATAAGGAATGGTTCATTTCTTTAGCTCTAGCACACCCTGTTATGTTGATGTCCTTTATGCTTTTGAGGAAAAAACATAAGATTTGAGGCTATCATATTTGTGTTAAAATTGAATTTAATTATGAAGAATGGGAGAGATAAGGATTAAATTTCCAGTGACATGATCATGTAGACTCTAATACCATGTCGACTACCAATTCATCCAAAAGCTTTATATATTAGGAAGTGTATGCCCTAGAATATTTTGGTGTGTATGATGTATATATATACTACATACACAATGTGTACAGTGGAAATCATAAAAGTTTTAAGATTCTTATCAAAAAGAGAATAGTTAGTTAGGATAGTTGGCTGGTTAAAAGTTGAAGAGACAAGAAATTAGCTTAAAGGAGGGAAGAGGATAGAAGAATGGGGAATTTGTTCTGTTATCATTTAGGAAATTGAACCTTAGCTCTACTGCAGAAAGGGGAAATCCTTTGTGAATGGGAAACCCTTTGAAGGTGAATCTCTACTTGTTTATTTGAAATTCAAAAAATACTACCAAAGCATATTTGTTCCTTTTCATTCCTTGTTCTTGTATATCTCTCTGATAATTCAACCCATTTGTGGGATTTTGACAAATACCCTCTTAGCATTGTGTTACTTTGCTACTAACTTTAACTACATTTAAAGCTTGCTCATAACTAACAAAGTTTATTTGTTTAGATTGATTCATTAAAAGCCAATCTAGCTGAACTGGAATCACATCATAGCAATAATTATATTGAGGAAGAGTTACATTCTTGTAATTACTTGTTTTCTTGTCCTTTAGAAGGTTGAGATGTTTTCTATATTCATCTTGATTTTTAATTTATAACACAAAGCAAATAAATATGTTGACATCATGTGGCGCTAAGGTAGTAAAAAAGTTATCTAAAAAGTTACCTCCCATACAAGAAGCACCAAAGAGTTATACTCCATATATCAAGTACACCAAACTTCAATTTAAGGTATGGAAACAGTTAAGATTTGAGAACTTTGATTCTTTCATCTATATACAACTCTTAAATGTTTTCATTGAGATTTGTATTTAACATATTCAATAGACAAAACATAGGTTATTTTTATTTCCATAGTAAATATAAAACAATGGGTCACACTACTAGAAAATATAGATTTAACATCGTTAGGTTAACATCGGTTTTCGATAAAATCGATGTTAACATAAACACGGTGGCATAATTGTACATAACATTTATTTGTTAACATCAGTTTTTCAAAAAACCAATGTTAGTGAATTGACGTTAGTTAGTTAACATCGTTTTTCAAAAAACCGATGTTAACGTCAGTTCATTAACATCGGTGTTTTAGAAAATCGATGTTAAATGTATGATAAGTTAACATCGGTTTCTTCCAGAAAACTGATGTTAACGTTAACATCAATTGGTTAGCATTGGTTTTTATTGAAAACCGATGTTAAATTTCGATTTAAAAATATTAGAATGGGAGCCTAATTTTTCATCACACTCTCTTCTTCTCCGACTCAGGTCTGGCTTCTTCGTTCTTCCTCTCTGTGCAACCTTATCTTCGTTCTTGGCTACTCTGTATTTCTCTGTCTCAACTATGGTTGATTTTCTGCTTATTTTTCGCAACTCTGCCTCTCTCTACAAGCTTGTTTTTTGTGGGATGGTTCACTTTATCTTTTGTTGCTTTGGGAATCTGGCATACTCTTATGAAGTTTTGAGGTTTTAATTTAGCATGATTTCTATCATTCTGGAGTTCGGATGGAGGATGAGGATACTATTGTATTGCATATTAATTCCTTTTTTAGGAGCTTTTTCTAGAAAAGGAAACTATTGAAGCCGGTTTAGGACACCTTTCTCTCTCTGTGGAAGAGATTAAACAAGTTGTTTTTGATCCCCAAAGTGGACAAAGTTTAATTTATTATCAATTTCATCCTATTTCTTTATGCAATACCATTTATAAGGTTTTGACAAAGGCTATAGTTTATAGATTGAAGCCTGTTATGCCAATGTTGATCTCTGTGTTTCAAATTGGCTTTATTCCAGCATGTAGCATTCATGAGAACATTATCATTGCCCAGGAGCTTTTGCATTCTATGTGACAAATCAAAGGTAGATGACTTTGGTTATAGGAAATGTAAAAGGTAGATGACTTCTTGCAAGGGCATGGTATGAGGAAAAAATAGTATTAAGTAGAAACACTAGAGGGTCACTTAACCGACAATGAAATCACCAAAACACCCTTGGTATCCACTCAAGAGGGTGACTTACCTATAGGGACAGCATGGGAACTGTCAAACTCTAATTTCATTTGGGTATAATGCTTTTATCATCTAGATATAATGTTTTTATCATTGCTAATCGAATTACGGGGGTTGACATCGTTTACAGTGCAAGGTCAAGGGATTGTTCAAGTTGATGTTTGATTGTCAGATCCGGGAACAAAAACCACAAGGAAAGGGGCAAAATGGTCATTTTCTGGAACTTCCTAGACCTAAACTCGCCCAAGCCAGCATCTGGCTCGCCTGGGCCATGGGAAAGCTTCAGCCTGAAGCAACTAGGTCGCCTGGGCGAGCTGATACCTTTAAGCTAAAGCAACCAGTTTGCCTGGGCGAGCTTCCCCTGCACCAAATGGTTTTTTCTATAAATAGCCATGCATGGGGAAGGGTTTAAGGGCTGGCAATTGAAGGAACAGAAGGAAAAATACAAGGAGAAAGAGAAGAAGAAGAAAAAAAAAAAGCAAAGCCGAGGTGTCGCCGAATCAAACTGTGGATCATTTCCGTCATCCTTTCTCTTGCTAGCCTTGTACCCTGTGCAATAGTCGGTTAGTTTGTCTTAAGATTTTGATGTAATCTATATACCCTTATGGGTCCTCTATGATATTCTGTGTGCACTTATCTTCTTCACTTATCGTTGGTAATTTCATGTTATTTGTAAGGTTTAATTCTAGTCGATCACTAATATCATGAAAATTGGTTTTTTTTAGTGAGACTGGAAGGTAATAAACACAAAAAAAATGAAAAAAAATCAATTCACAACCCAACTTCTTTTCATCAAATATCTCTTGAGATTGTTTCAAGGTCCAACGCCTTAACGATTCCCTCCGCTTTTTAAAATTTAAAAAAAAATGTTGTTTAAAGGTCCAACGCCTTAACGACTCTTTCTTCACAATTAAAATAAATCTTTCAAAAACATAAAATCAATTCAACACAAAAACATTCAGACTTAAAGAACTACGTAGGTCTGATTTCCTCATTACACCTGGGGATATGTAGGAGCAAGGGCAACACCCTTGTCGATTTGGTAAATTCATTTGTCATGCATAGCATAACTATGCCCTAATCATTCATCATATCTTCTCTATGATAGGTTGTTGAAATATTGGCGATCAAAATTTCTATTCCTGCGAACATAGGGTCGAACCAAGCGCAATCTTTAAAGAAAAGGATTTTATCAAGTCAAGGTCAATGTATGGAAGTAACCAGCTTGCGAAAGTTGGGGCAAAAGATGGGTCAAATTTACATAGCTTCTTTGACTACTGCCAACACATGATTGAGCTAATAACTTACAAAATTAGGAACCGTTAATGTGTCCATGTTTTATTTCTAGTTGCACTTTGACTCTGACAAGATTTAATGAAAATTAGAGTTGATTCGACCCTATCTTCTACTGAATATCCTGTGTAAAATTTTGAATACCTCATCAACATATCATTCTCATGCATTCATGTTTGTTTGTCTTTCCACTTTGGTTGCATTGCTCATTGCATTCTTTCCTTGAAATCAGAATCGTAATCATTATAACCAAAGAGAAAGATCACGCTTTACGGCACCCTTACTGATGCAATCCTACCCCCAAGGGTATTGGATAGAAGACTCCAAGAAGATTGGGCCAGAGATGCAGCAGAAGGCCTTAGGGTTCTTATGAGCCTTAGGGTAGATTTTGGGCCCATAGACTAAGTATGAACCCATTTATCTTTGTACATATTAGATTAGGATTTAATTATTTTTGGGCCTTGTATTTAAGTCTCCATAGTGTAGGGAGGGTACCCTAGTAATGTAGGATTTTTAAGCCTTTGTATTTTAGGGCACCTAGATTAGTTTTTGTATTAGGGGTAGTTTTGTAATTTCACATGCATTAAGTGCACTATTTGATGTGTGTGTTGGGAGAGAAATTTAATTGAATTGGGAGAAGCCCAATCCAATTAAATTTTGGTCTAGCCTAAGGGGGAGGTGAGCATTTGCTTGCTACACCCTATTGTCACATCATATAGTCACACTTTGTGCATGTCCTTCATGCTTTATATTCCTCATGACACCTAAGCACACTTAGTGGAGAATCTTGGAATTGATCTTGGATTAGTAGGCTGAACCATAGCTGAAATTCACTAATCATAATTAGTGAAATTTTGGCTCCAAATTTGGCTCCCCAAATTAAAATTCAAATTCAAGTGAAATTTGAATAGAAATTCAAATTTCCCTCCAATTTTGTGTGACACTTAGGCTATAAATAGAGGCCTTGTGTGTGCATTTATTCAACTTTGATCATTTGAGAATTATGCTTCAAAGTTCAGACCTCATTTGAGGTACAAAATTTCATGCTCCTTCCACCTCTCTCTCTCTCTCTCTCTCTCTCTCTCATTCTTTTCCTCCATTGAAGCTTCCTCTCTTGGCTTCTTATCCAAGGCACTCTCTTGGTGGTGAAGCTCCTCCTTCCATGGCTTATTCCCTAGTGGATGGCGCCTCCTCTCACCTCTTCTCCTTCTCCATTCCACTTCCATTAAACTTTAAGAATCAAAGTACTCCATTGATGAAGAAGATCCAAGGCCTACAAGCTCCACAAGGAGCTACATCACTTACCAGACGTGTACCAATGAGTGAAATCGAAGAAGTACAGGAACAAATGAAGGTCGATATGGAGGCCCTGAAGGAACAGATGACAATGATGATGGAAGCAATAATGAGCATGAGAAAGATGATGGAGGATAACACTGCTACAGCTGTTGCTGCAAGTACTGCTACTGAGATGGACTCGATTCACCTGGCCGATTTCAATCAAGTGATTGTCCAGTCTTAGATGTAGTAGGCCAAGGAGGCAAGGCAGCGAAAAATGCATGTGGGCCTCTTCATGTTCAGATTCAGAGTAAGCATTCCCTCCCACCATATGGGTTGCCTCCTAATTATACACCGCCCACTGTTGTATGCGAAAGATAAAAAGTCGTTGATGCATTTCTTCCAGGAGAGTCTTATTAGGGCAGCTATTACCTGGTATACTAACCTGGAAGCTTCCCAGGTATAACTTTGATATGGCTCCAGATAGAATGCAACTACAGAATATGTGCAAGAAAGACCATGAATCTTTCAAAGAATACACTCAAAGGTGGAGAGATCTGGCAGCTCAAGTAGCACCCCCGATGATGGAGAGAGAGATGATAACAATGATAGTGGACACATTACCGATGTTTTACTATGATAAGATGGTAGGTTACACACCTTCAATTTTTGCAGATTTAGTGTTTGCTGGCGAAAGGATCAAAGTGGGTCTAAGAAGAGGGAAATTTGATTATGCTTCTACAGCGAGTTCTAGTAATAGAAGACTTAGGATGAGTGGAGGGAATAAGAAAGAGGGAGAAACCCATGTTGTCATTGTCGTTCCTACATGGACAAATTTCCCACTAGCCCCTTTAAATCCCATGTACCAATATTGTACCCAACAATATCAATACTCAGCCAATATCAGTCATTCCCATTACTCACCACCTTACCAACCAAGAACGTCCAATCATCCATAGAGGCCACCCCTAGATCGGCCATAAAATCCACCTGCTGCACATCCAAGACCAGACACCACCTCTAATACCAATCAAGACACCAACCAGGGAAAGAACTTTCCAGAAAAGAATCTTGTAGAGTTCACCCTAATTCCAATATCATATGCCGACTTACTCCCTTATCTGCTCAATAATGCAATGGTATCCATAAGCCCAATAAAGATTCTTCCTAGTCAAGGTAGGCGTCTGGGTCACTCCTGCCTTTGAAAGGAGGTACATTGAGTTTTACTCCCTCAATTATGTTTTTCCCCTCCATTCTGTTTTGTGTAATGACCCGCCTCGTCCCTACGATATCACAACTCTAAACCGCGAGAAATTTCAATTTTTAACTGAAAACTCCATTAATTTGCTTATGAAAAATGAAAGTAATTTTTTTTTCTCAATATACATTCACCAAACAACGCACCATTACTTAAGTGAATACATACATATATATATATAGGAATAGTAACTCAGTACACATCATTCACATAATGGAAAGTAAATTTGTTCATACATATAATTAAATTTGTGATTTACATCTTCAATTCAACAAAAAGAATTATGGAACCAGCTATGGAGGAGTTGATTAACAAAACACAACTCTCTCCCAAAATAATCCCAACATCATCACGTCGGCTCGGTGACTCCACAAAGGAATCTCACTTCTCGTACTCTACTGTTGTCATTCTGTTCCCACAAACAAAGGTTCGCGATCATCACAGGTACCAACCACACGGTACAAAATTGTAAGGGGTGAGTTTATTATAAAAGAAATTAATACAAAAAATCAAATAACCATAATTGTTGGATCAAGTGGCCTCGGAATAATTAAGAAGGAGGGGTTGAATTAATTATTAATGTGTCTTGACTAATTAAAAGTTATCCTTCTTAATGTTACTAGATTCAACTAGGCTTTTACTACAAAGTTAAGAAAGTAAAGAACAGAAACAGAAACTTAACCAAAAGTAAAAGCGGCAATTAAAAGTACACAACGGAAATTAAAGAGTGTAGGGAAGAAGAATACAAACACAAGATTTATACTGGTTCGGCCATAATCCGTGCCTACATCCAGTCCCCAAGCAACCAATAGTTCTTGAGATTTCTTTCAACCTTGTAAAATCCTTTACAAGCCAAAGATCCACAAGGGATGTACCCTCCCTTGTTCTCTTTGAACAACCAAGTGGATGTACCCTCCACTTGAACTGATCCACAAGAGATGTACCCTCTCTTGTTCTCAGTACAGCAACCCAAGTAGATGTACCCTCTACTTGTGCCACAAAGGATGTACCCTTCAATGTGTTAAGACAAAGAATTCTCAGGCGGTTAGTCCTTTGAATCTTTGTAAGGGGAAACAAAAGATATCTCAGGCAATTAGTCCTTTGAAATCTTTTGTTTAAGGGGAAGGGAAGAATCAAAAGAATTCTCAAGCGATTAGTCCTTTGAATTCTCTTGGAAGAGAGAAGGGAGACACAAAAGAATTCAGGCGGTTAGTCCTTCTATTCTTTTGGCAAATGGAGAAGAGAATGAAGAAGAAGAATAGCACAAGTTTTTGAACAATGAACTTTTCTTGGAAAAGAAAGTATTGAACAAAAACTCTTAGAAAGAAGTTGAGAAATGAATCAGAAAAATTTGTAAAGAACTTGTTGAAAGATGAAGAGAAATGAGTTGGAAATTTCTGTAACAACTTGTTTTTGAAATTCATTTCGTGGTCACATATTTATAATCATTTGATGACTCGAGTTAAAGTTTGTGACTCTTGGCAATTTCTTTAAATCTAGTCACCTTTAAAAATTGTGACTCTTTTGAAAACTAGTCACTTAAAAAGTTGTGACTTTTGAAAAAATCTTCAGAAACAGGTCACTTTAAGAATTGTGACTTGGAAATTTATTTTTCGAAATCAGTCACTGGTAATCGATTACCATCAAGGTGTAATCGATTACACATCAACAGATGTGACTCTTCATGTTTAAATTTTGAAAATCAAAATGTTTAGAAACTCTGGTAATCGATTACATGCATTGTGTAATCGATTACACAAGTTTAAAATGATTTGAAAATGTTTTATCACTAGTTATGACTCTTCAAATTTGAAATCTAACATTTTAAAACATTGGTAATTGATTACAGCTTTGTAAATCAGTTTTGAAAACAATGCTGGCTACTGGTAATTGATTACTACCTTCTGGTAATCGATTACCAGAGAGTAAAACTCTTTGGTAAAAGATTTGAAAAAATTCTTATGCTACTCAATGTTTTGAAAAACTTTTTTTTAGTACTTATCTTGATTGAGTCTTCTCTTGATTCTTGAATCTTGATCTTGATTATTCTTGAATCTTGATTCTTGAAACTTGATTCTTGAATCTTTGGAATTTGCTCAATCCTTGATTTTTTGGCATCATCAAAATAATCTTGGAAGTCATTGCTTCCACAATAATTAGTAAGAAAACATTAACAAATATCATAAGCTTACACAAGCATTCATTAGTTCAACACACACTCAACAAATAGTCATCATCCGTCCATAGTTCCAATCAATCATGCTCGATATGATGCATGCACCTGACCTCAACTCTCAAATGCAATGTGGTACCATCCTCAAGGAAATAGCCTAAGCGTGTCCACACGACACTCTCACTTAGGAAAACTAGGCAGTAAGTGTTGAGGTCACCCTGTCGTGCACAGGCAACTCTCCCCCAAGGTGATCAGCCTGAGTCTCAAGGGAGTTCCAAACCGAGTGACAAGCCCTCATGTACAAGTATTTTTCCTCATGAAAAATTATGAGTACTTACTAACAAAGTTTGTACTATTTCCATGCAATATGAAGTATGAAACATGGGCACCATCAATGCACTGATCGTGGTTAATTAAAGATTCTAAGTCATCCCTCTCCAAAGATGCTTAAAACTCTTTAACCACTATATTTCCCCCACCAGGGATATCTAACAAGGTCACTGCACCCCCACGTACATACACAACATACAACGTATGAAACATGGGCACCATTAATGCACTGACCGTGGATAATTAATGATTGTCAGTCATCCCTCTCCAGAGATGCTTAAAACTCTTTAACCACCCTATTTCCCCCACCAGGGATATCCAACAAGGTCACTGCACCACCCATGTACATACACAACATAACATCATCACAGTGCATTTTCAACATCATCAACATTTCATCTCAATATCATCATCAACATCACAAGCAATCACATTCCACATACATACACATAAATTCATGCCCGGGATTCACATTCCCTAGGTCTTCAGGCAACATAAACCTCATACAACAACAATCTATAATACCACGAGACTCATATTTTTTTTAAGGAAAATTCTAAATTAAAGAGGAAAACTATAGTATTCAAACAAACTCTTATGCCCATTTAAAATTTAATAAAGAAGTAAATAGAAGAACAAATATAAAATTTTGGGTAGAGTCTCCTCTATATTTAAGACTTTTCACAAAAATTCCAATCAATACAACAACAACATCATTGACAATTTTTATCATCAGTAACAAACCTATCACATCCCATTAGTTAAAAACACGGTTTTTCTTGAAAACCAGCATGCACATCAATAACAAATATATCACATCCCATTATTTAAAAACACAGTTTTTCATGAAAACCAGCATGTAACAGGGATAGGCATACATCCCATAGTTAGGTTCCCTGACCCTAACTATGGTATTAAAAACTGTAAACAATAATAAACTCCGCTCGCCTATCGTGAGTTCTACGTCAGTTTCTCTTTGCATCGCCCAGAGACCTCTCTCGTTCACGTTCGTCAATCCAAATGCAAGGTTCTATATACCAAATTGAAGGAAATTTAGTATAGATTTCAGAAACAAGGTTAATGACAACATTCGAGGTCAAATACCCCTGTCAAAACATAATGGGCTAAGGGGTGTTTCAGATTCTACTAAAAGGAGACATCATTTTAAAATGCCGATCACGCCAATGTGACTGGGGTTCAGTGAAGGTCACAAAAATAAAATCAATGTTATAAAAAGATAACTTTTACAACATCTCATTTTCAAGGGTTTTTCAAAGGAAGTGTAAAAACATCCAATAATGGTTCCCAAGTCAGAAGAGATGCAAAGATAGACTCAAACTAACAAGGAGAAGGCTTAGAATCATGGTTACCTCGAAGAAACCGTGAAGGAAGGATTGGAGGCTTCGTTCTCTATAGAATCCTCGAGTTGAGTTTTGAAGATTCCACTCCGACCAAGCTGTTCTTCTCCGTGCGGTGATCCGAAGGCAAGCAAAAGCGGCTCATGGCGATCACCGATGGTCAGTGGTGGTGGAGGAGGAGCTTGCAGGTGTTGAGGGAGGGTTTAGGGGAAGAGAAGGAGGAAGAAGATGGTTGTTTTATGCTGCTGAACGTATTTGAAGGCTGCAACACTCGCCCAAGCGAGTTTGGCTCGCCTGAGCAAGCTGATCCAGCTCCAATTTTTTCTGCTTTGGTAAAAAAACTCATATCTCATACTAAAGATGTTATAATGCAAATCCCAATGGTCAGAATATGGATAATTGTCTTAGGAACCTCCGAAAAAATTGTTAGAAGATCCAACGGTTAACGAATCCAGGATGGCAATTTTACTGAAATAGGTTTAGGTAAAATTTGAAATCTCATAATTTCAACTTAGCTCAACAAAACTCCACATAACTCAACATCCACATCAAGAAATTCACACATGACTAATTCAAGTCATACCTCAACTCATTCAAGTCAACCATATAGTCAAATAACACAATAAATACAATTAAACATCGATTTATAATTAGTAATCTTTCATGGTGTTACATTTTTCCTGGGTCCATCATTGCTCCCTCTGTTCCCACCATAATGTCTTCCTGCATTCTAATTCAGTTGGTTCTCCAATCCTTCAATTCGTCCATAGAGCTCTTCATTGTTACAGTTCAGAAAATGTTGCATTTGTGTAGTTATTACGTCCAGTAACAAACGCTGAGATCCGTCCAGTTGATGATATTCACCACCACCGTCATCAGTTCCTACCATAATTAAGGAACAGAAAAATTTGCAGTAATTTAAACAAAGGTTTCAAGACCTCACCAAGACTCACTTGTTTCTCTCTTTGATGGAAGCACACTTGTGTTTGATGCTCTCAATATAGGCTTTTGTGTGATACTTTTACTTTTTCCTTTTACCACTCACTCCCTCTTAAGTTCCTGGATGAATCAAATTGGACGCACAAGGTAATAGAACAGGAAAGACAACTTAATTATCACGGACTCAATAACAGATTTGAATAACAGATTTGGATAACAGATTGGAATAATCAATTTGGATAACAGATTTGGATAACAAATTTGAATAACAAATTAGGATAACAAATTTGGATAATAGATTTGGATAACAGTTTTCAATAACGGATTTGGATAACAAACTAGGATAACAAACTAACAGATTGGATAACAAACTAGGATAACAAACTAACAGATTGGATAACAAACTAACAGATTAAATAACAGATAGAAGAAACAAAGAGTCAACGAAACTATTCAGTTACAAAGAAGACAAAAAACAGAAATAGCACAAATGACCTGCAAACTTCAAATGGTCATAACTTTTGCTACGGTTGTTCGTTTGAGGCCCACTATATGTCAAAACACTCAAAATACAGAGGAAAATCCTTGGCCAAATCCCTAGTCCATAATTTTTTGCCAAAAAAAGCCTCTAACTGCCTAAAATTCGCATTCAAAGATCAAACACCTACTCTCTTTTTTTAAACTTTCTGCAACTCTTTTTTTCCAAATTCATTTAGGATAATAGATTATTCTTCAATAAATCAATCCCATTGGTCCAAATTCAATAGGCAATCAAGCAATTTGTCTAATAGGCAAATAGATTCAAGAGCCTACAAAACCCTAAACCCCTAAATTCTTCCAGTAAGCCAAATTGTTCCCATACAGAATCTGTAACAGAATTTGAAACAGAATTCAAACAAAAAAAAAATTGACATAGAATATGAAAGAAACAAGAACAAGAACAAGAACAAGAACGAAAAAAAAGAACACAAATAACTAAACAGAACACGAACCTGAGACAAATTACAAAGAGAAAAATAGAAATACACAAATGACCTGTAAACTTCGAATGGGCATAACTTTTGCTACGATTGTCTGTTTGAGACCCACTATATGTCAAAATGCTCAAAATTCAGAGGAGAATCCCTGGCAAAATCCTTTGTCTTCAATTTTTTGCCAAAAAATGCCTCTAACTGCCTCAAATTCGCATTCAAAGATCAAACACCTACTTTTTTTTAAAAAACTTTATGCAACTCTTTTTTTTTCTCAATTCCTCTAGGATAATAGATTGTTCTTCAATCAATCAATCCCACTGGTCCAAATTAAATAGGCAATCAGGCAATTTGTCTAATAGGCAAATAGATTCAAGAGCCCACTAAACCCTAAACCCCTAAATTCTTCAATAAGCCAAATTGTTCCCATACAGAATTTGAAATAGAATTCAAACAAAAAAAAATTTGACACAGAATCTAAAAGAAACAAGAACGAAAACAAGAACACAACAAGAAGCAAACAACAACGCAAATAACAAAATAGAACACGAACCTGAGACAAATTACAAAGAGAAAAACAGAAATAGCACAAATGACCTGTAAACTTCAAATGGTCATAAGTTTTGCTACGGTTGTCCGTTTGAGGCCCACTATATGTCAAAATGCTCAAAATTCAGAGGAGAATCCCTGGGCAAATCCTTGGTCCATGATTTTTTGCCAAAAAAAACGCCTCTAATTGCCTCAAATTCACATTCAAAGATCAAACACCTACTCTTGTTTTTAAAACTTTCTGCAACTCTTTTTTTTTCAAAATTCCTCTAGGATAATAGACTTTTCTTCAATCAATCAATCCCACTGGTCCAAATTCAATAGGCAATCAGGCAATTTTTCTAATAGGCAAATAGATTCAAGAGCCTACTAAACCCTAAATTCTTCCAGTAAGCCAAATTGTTCCCATACAGAATTTGAAACAGAATTCAAACAAAAAAAAATTTTGACACAGAATCTGAAAGAAACAAGAACAAGAACAAGAACACAACAAGATGCAAACAAAAACGCAAATAACAGAACAAAACATGAACCTGAGCTGCCAAATATCATTGTTATCATCTCCCTCTCCATCAATGGAGGTGCTACCTGAGTTGCCAAATCCCTTCACCTCTGGGCATATTATTTGAAAGACTCATGCTCCTTCTTGCACATGTTTCACAATTGCGTTCTATCTGAAGCCATGTCAGAGTTGTATTGATACTTCTTGATGAAAGCAGCCATTAAGTCTTTCCAAGAACAGATCTGGGAAGATTCTAGGTTGGTATACCAAGTGATTGCTAACCCGGCCAAACTCTCTTAAAAAAAATGCATCAAGAGTTTCTCATCTTTTGCATACGTCCCCATCTTCCAATAGTACATCTTCAGGTGGTTCTTGGGACAAGTAGTCCCCTTGTATTTGTCAAAGTCTGACACCTTGAATTTGGGAGGGATGACGACGTCGGGCACTAGGCATAATTCTGCCATGTCGGCAAAAAGGTAATCTCCAATCCCCTCAATGGCCTTTAGCCTTTCCTCTATAAGATCAAATTTCTCTCTTTCCTCCATGGCAGGTGGCAGTCTTCCCACCGAGATGTAAGGGTTGTAGCGGGCGATATTGAGGGCCCCTTGAGGTGTTAGGCTAGGGCATGCCACCAAATGTTGGCCCCTTAGTAGCATATCCGGGGTAAGGCTCGAAGTCGGCCATAGCGTGGTCCCAGGGTTCTTCACATGCCCCCCCATGGGCTGAGCAAAATGTGCATGGCCAACTGGGGTTGCTGGCTTTGAAAGGGAACAGGAGCGAAGTGGTCGGCGTTCTCGTCGGGCACATGTACAGCATTGGGTGGTGCATAGTTGGGAGGCAAGCCATATGGTAGGAAAGAATTCTTGCTTTGCACAACATGGGGCTCGCCTGTACTTCCTAATGCTTCTCCTCTCTGACCTACCACATCCAAGATTGGACGGCTTATTTTATTCACGCCAGATGGGTGAGTCAGATCTACCTCAACAGCGGCGCTAGTAGTGGCAACTGCAGCCGTAATGCTTTCCATTATTTTCTTCATGCTCAACATGGCCTCCATCATGGTGGCCATTTGGTCTTTCATGGCCTCCATGTCGGCCTTCATTTGTTCCTGAACTTCCTCTACCTCACTCATGATTCTAGCCTTGGCGCGCGTTCGATAAGGGTGTCGTAAAGTGCAATTGTTCTTTTTTGTTACTATGATTACTTTTTTATGACGATAATGACTGTTAAAAACAAAATGAAAAGAGTAATGCAACAACTTACTAAATGTAAATGCATGAGAATGATAAGTTGTTGAGGTATTGAATCCACACAGAACTTTCAGTAAAGACATAAGGTCGAATCAAATCCCATTTTCATTAAGAAACAACATTGTTTATCTTGCCAAAGAAAAAGCATAAATACAACACAAACGCCTCAACGATTCTTAATTATGTGGGTCATTAGTTCAACCATGTATTGGCAGTAATCGAAAAGACCATGAACTTCATCTGGAGCCGAGTACGCGTCGGCCATTGCCTTGGCTCTGGCTAACAACCTTGGGAGCTCTTGACTCCCATTCAGAGTGAGAGCGAACCTATTCATCCATTTCATAGCTTCCTCGTGAAATGATTCTATCACCCTCTCTCTTGCTTCCCTTTCAATTTGCAGAGCTGATACCTTCGTATGTTCATCCTCCAGCCTCTGCCTATGACTAGCAGCTAGGTTCATCTTCTCCTTATATTGATCAATAATTGTCAACATATTCTCTTCCATTCTGCTCAGTTGTTCTGTCAAACTTCTCTTCGACCTTTGACAAGCCTTTAACTTATCCTCTAACACCATGCTTTCCATCCTTGACTCGTCCCTCTTGGCCTTTCTAAGCTTAAGCCCGTTGCCGTTGTCCCATAGATCCCCTCGGAACTTGTTCCTGCTCCATTCTTCCTTTCGGGCCCTATTTGTTTCCCGCTCTAATTCTTCTACCGTAGTCATGTTGACATCTCTCAGCATATCACACTCTTTCCTGACCCTAGTGACTATCATCTTTAGCTTTTCCTTGACCACTCTTGTTTTTTCAAGCTCCCCTTTCAAAGCTTGCACTTCTTCGCTTTCCTCAGGGACTTCAACTTCTTTCCCACTTAGGCCTTTTAGCTTTGGGAGCCAAGTTATCCCTTACGTCCTAGACTTCAACCACTTGTGATAGCCGCCGATGACGCCATTGCTACTTCCCCTAAGCCTCTTATCTTTCCTTTCCACTATATTCCATGCTTTACGAATTCTCTGAAGTATCTTCGCATTGGCTTCATTGAAACCTCGTGCCACGAAAGGCGTGATGATGTCCTCCGACGGTGCACCTCTCATAGGGTAGCCTAGTTGTCTTATGGTCAGCATGGGATTATAATTAATACAACCCCTTGTTCCCATCAAGGGGATGTTTAGGAATCCTTCACACGAGCATAACACTCATGCCCCTCCTTCTTTCCATCGGGGGAACCAGCTAATGGACGCTCCTACCATACCTGCCAACAGTTCTTCCCAATTTGCTTTTTCCTTTACGACGCATATGCGATGAACTTGTAGAGGACAGACAAGCCTACCTTCATGATGAAAAATGTGGGAGACCAACCACACATAAAGAGCAGGCATACAACAGACAATCCTTGCACTGCTCTTCTCGCATCTCAGGTCGAACGTATCGTATGCATCGGCCAAAACAGTGATGACCGGGCTTTCCTTGTTGTGATGATAAGCGAGAAAGGCATCGATCACTGCTAAGTCCACTAGCCCGTCTACATTTGGAAATAGTATGGTTCCAAACACCAACAGTGCTAAGATGTCAATGAACGAGGTCCACTCCCCTTGATATCCCAACTACCCCATTTCTATTTTGCCTTTGCCTTCTCCTCCAAACGCTTCCTTGGTATCCCAACTACCCCATTTCTATTTTGCTTCAACCTGTCTAGCTCCTGTTTCAAGATCTTGACCACTTTTGCTATTCTCGCCATAGAAGGATAGAACCCAATAAAAGGTATGGCATCCTTCCTCCTAGCGGGCATCCTAAGATCCCTTCGAACGCTTATATGGTCGGTGCCAACTGAAAATCCCTGAAAGTGAAGCATCTGAGCGACTGGTCATAGTATTAAGCGAGGGATGCGATGGCTTCAACGGACACTTCTACCATGGCCAAATCCCAGATTTTCCCATACGCCTTGCTGAAGGCTTGACATCAAACTTGATCCATCCGCTATCCTAGTTCTCGCAAGCTAGCTAGTTCTAGGTTCTTGACTTTGACATGATAGAACCTCCTTTTAAAAGAGGGCGCTTAGTCCAACCCCATGTTTGTGGGAATGAAAGTTCTGATGACCAATATGTCAACAACCTATCATAGAGGATGTATGATGAATGCATCAGGGCATGTTTATGCTATGCGTGACAAACGCGTTTATCTACAGATACAAAAGCTCGGAAGACCACAAGAGCTTGGAAGAACATCTCTTCTTTCCCACAATGTATTGGGTATCATGGTTCGTTTGCAGTCATTACCATGGTGCCCAATGCATGCAATTAAGAAGGTGATGTAGACTTTCTGGCTTCCCATGACGAAGATGACGAAAACAAATGCAAGGCATGAGCAATGACACAACATGAGTATGCATGCATGAAAGTAATGACTAATGACAACAAAGATTATGTGGTTGGCAACACAAAGAGAACATGCTAAACAAATAAGAATGATCACACAATGACTTAATGCCAAAATGCCATGTGTGAACATAATAACATGGTAAACACAGGAATGATGTACACAATCACGACATCATAAAGATATGCATGACTAGATCAAGGAAACAAAACATAGTGTGTTTGTTCTGTGTCCCTAATTTAGGAACTTAATGGAAGGGATTAAAAGTTTGCTATTTAGTGACAACTCCCAAGGGTGGTCGTACATAACTTTCAAAGGTTTCTAGAGATATTATCCTCTTTGATATCAAACATTGTGGTGGTAGAGTCTACCAGCGACAACGTATCATCAAAAGACGAAAACTCTAGATGAGGCTTCACTGTTATCAAGCGAGTCGGAAACCCAGCATGACTACAGATCGACCTCCACTTCCTATGTCTCACATAGACTCGGGTATAGGGCCTAATAACTCATTGTGTGTGCAAAGGTGTAGGTGTCATGTGTGCATAGAACAAATAAATATTTCTAATTATGCATGTAATAGGTAGACAGCCACACACCAAACATAAAAGCATAGAAAAAAGGGTTATGTAAATATAGAAAAAACAAGAACATAAAAGAAAAAGGGAAACTAAATTAAGAAATAGTCACGATAAAAATGCACACTAGTCAAATGTCTTAACTCTCTAACACGTCCCCAATGGAGTAGCCAACTATCGTAACCTACCCTTGGTGGAAGGGTGAGGCGATATAAAGATGTGTGTCTTCCAAAAAGGAGAGCACACGAGAGTCGTCACCAATGTTTATTCAAGGAAAAACGTTAGAAAAACCAAAAAGAAAGGTCTGCGAATTTCAAAAATAAGGGTTCAGGAGTTGTTTACGCGCGGGAAGGTATTAGCACCCCACACGCCCGCCACAAGGGACGGTAGCCTTTAATCGAGTGTGCACAACGTGACTTCAAAATTATTTATTTTCCCTTTTTGTATTTTTTAATTTTTTGGGGTCAACAAGGGTGTTGCCCTTGCTCCTACGTATCCTCAAGTGTGATGAGGAATTCAGACCTACGTGGTTCTTTAAAGTGAGAAAGTTGGGTGTTGAGTTGATTTTAGGCTTTTGAAAGATTCATTTTTAACTAACAAGAACAAAAGAGGCTGCTAAGATGTTGGACCTTGAACGATCTCAAGTGACTTTAATGGAGAAAAAATCAGTTGTATGTTGATTTTATCTTGGTTTTGTTCATTAACTTTCAATCTCTTTAAAAAGATTATTTACGGCACAAACGATCGGTTGAAATTTATTTTACAAGAAGAATAGAAATTACTGATGATAAAAGAAGGAGATGAAGATGCACAAAATAACAAAGAGGAGGGTGCATAGATCGTATCCAAATCCTAAAAACAAAAACTAACCGGATGACAAACGAAGGACACCGAACAAAGAACGATGTAGAAGTTGATTACAGTCACAATTCCGTAGCACCGCGACCTCGTTTTTCTCTTCTTTCTTCTTCTTCTCTCTGATTTCTCTCTAAAACCTCCCAATGTTGAATGACCAACCCCTTCCTTAGCCTCCCTCACACATATTTATAGGAAATAGGGGCATTTGGGACTATGGCAGCTCACCCAGGTGAGCTGATGCTTAATCCTGAAGAAACTGGCTCGCCCAGGTGAGTTGGTTCCTTCAGCCCTAAGCAATTTGTGGGGCCAGGCGAGCCAGGGTCCAGAAAATTGCCTAAAATGAAATTTTTCCCCTCCCCTTAGGTATTTTTCGCATCCTTGACCAAAACATCGAACGATCTCACGCCTTGTGTAGAAACTGGTGTCAACAACACCTTTCAATTAGTGAGAATCAAAACATCAGTGAATAATAGTTCCCGGACGAAATTAGGGTCTAACAGTATTGACTTGTAATATATATGTGCATTGAGATGTTGTGTGCATTGAGTTGTGAGCTATGAATTGTAGCACAATCACACGACTATAAGACCCTTTAAGGGCGACGAGTTAATGCGTGACGAGTATTGCGATGGGAACCACTAAGGGGACCCGACGAGTTTAATCACAAGCGCGAAGAGATAAAATTATTTTGAGAATAATTGAGGAGTCGTGTGTTTTGTACAATTCATAGATAGAGTCTGTGTAATAAAATGTTTTCTGGGTTGGACCTGAATCAGGAGGGAGAGGCCCTGACGGACTCTTCGGAGTGTAGGCCTTGGGGGTAAATACACCTGGTTTGAGTGCTCCTTTAAGAATGTGCCAATCCCACATGGTTGAAACATTCTCGCAAAACAGCGTGACCCCAACTGGTCTCCCTATGATTTTACCTAGTGAGAGTGACCCGACTTACTAGTGTGTGGTTTGTCTTCTCATGTACTCCTAGGCGTCCGACGAGGTTTTTTACTGACATGGTACCACATTGCATATAGGATTGAGTCTTAGTGTATCTATTGCATAACGCTTGTGTATTGATCAATATTAATTGATTTAGTGATATTGTGTTTTGATCCTTGAGTACAGGAATGATGTGAAAATGAATGAGACATGTTGTGTTGTGATGTGATGTTATGCGACAAAGTGATGGAATGACGTGAGCTATGTTTAAGTAAGTTATATTTCATTTATATGATATGTATATCTACATGTTGTCTTGTTTCTCTCTATTAGCTAGGAATATGATAACTTACTCCTCATGTGTTATTTGTGTTTGGATCTTGTGATGATCTCAAACCTTGTGTTCGTGGGAACAAATGGTTAAGTGGATGACTATGAAGAACCTCATGCTAGAGGACATGGGAACACAATACTCTGATAGGATGTGACATTGGGGGATAAGTTTCTATATTAATTGCATGAAATCTTGGACGGCTTTGTTTTGAGCTGAGATGATTTATTATTTATTTGGAAAAGTTTTATTATGATGTTAGAAAAGTAAATGTGAGTCTTTTACCCTTTTGAAAGGCTTGTATTTAAATGTTTTTTAAAAACTTTTAATTAATTCTAATTTCTTATTCCTTTTATTATTAGTACATATATGTGAGGGGTAGAGGGCGTCACACTACACACACTCCTCTACTAAGCTAAGCTCACCTCCTTAAGATGAGAAGTTAGAGCTTAGCTACACATACCCCTCTAATAGCTAAGCTCACCCTCATGCCAAAATACATGAAAATACAAAAAGTCCCTACTACAAAGACTACTCAAAATGCCTTGAAATACAAGGCTAAAACCCTATACTACTAGAATGACCAAAATACAAGGCCCAAAAGAAGGAAAACTTATTCTGATATTTACAAAGAAAAGTGGGCTCATACTTAGCCCATGGGCCCAAAATCTACCCTAAGGCTCATGAGAACCCTGGGGCCTTCTCCTACATCTATGGCCCAATTTTCTTGGAATCTTTTATGTAATGCCCTTGGGGGGTAGGATTGCATCACACTACAAACATAAAATGGTCAAAATACAAGACCCAAAAGAAGGAAAACTTATTTTAATATTTACAAAGAAAAGTGGGTTCATACTTAGCCCATGAACCCAAAATCTATCTTAAGGCTCATACGAACCCTCAGGCCTTCTCCTGCATTTTTGACCCAATCTTCTTGGAGTCTTCTTTCCAATGCCCTTGGGGGTAGGATTACATCACTAATTATAATCGATTACACAATTCAATTGAGACAATGATTGGTTTTTCAGGAGTGAGACTTTAATTGATTACCAAGTGATCGTAATCAACTATTTTGTTATTAAAAGTGTTCCTAGAAGTGATCAAGAATACTTTAATCGATTAAATCAAGAATTTAATCGACTATATTGTTCTTGAAAGCTTTCTAGGTGTAGGAAGAACACAGGAAAATATGAAGAGGCACGAATCCTAAGGAGATGAAGGGAGCTCACTACATTGTGTGGCACTACAACCAAGAAAAGGAGGAGGGACCTCTAGATATCCCCTTATTCCTTTCATTTCATCTCTTTGTTTCTTTCTTCTTTTTTTTCCTTTACTCTTCCTTCCTTCCCTTATCCTCTTTCTTTTGGTCTTTTGTTTGATTCGTTTCAACTCGTTGATGAACCCTTGGCCACTGGTGAGAATCTTAGATTTTTTTTTTAAATATTTGTTGTCCATCTTTTTTTATAATACAAAAAAAATGAAAATAGAAAAAAAAATTGCTATAACACCACCTTTTTCACATATACAGTTTTTTTCCTTTCATTTTGGGTCTAACCCATTTTCAAAAAATAACTGTACATAAAATAAATATCACTAGTCACACCTCCATTTACACGCACATCCCCACTCCTTTTGGGCATAGCCCAAATTAAGTAAAAACTGCTATTATACCACTTTCTTTTTTGGTTTGGCTCTATTATTCATGTTTAGTTTATCATTGTCTGGTTAGTTTGTAATGCATTGTAAATATTCCATCACTTATTCATTTTCCCAATGTTTTAACCTCGCACCCTTAATTATTAAGTGTATTTCTCACTTCTATTATATCCCTTTCTATTCCATTTGATTTATTTGTGTGTGTCTCGTCTATTGATTACTTAATGCTATGTTAATCATTTTGAAATTCTATGTTAGTACTCTTTAGTATGCGCTTACATTCTGTGCACTCCATGCTGGGTCTCCGACTTGCTTGGTAGTATTTCAATAATGTCTGAGTAAATTTTGTGAATGCCATGCTAGGTCTCCGGCTTGCTTGACTTTGCAAAGTTTACCGCAAACCCAAATTTTTTTTTTCACAATCCATGAACTCCATGTTGGGTCTCCAACTTGCTTGGTAGAGTTTCAATAACGTGTGAGTAAAATTTCGTGAAAGTCATGTTGGGTCTCCAACTTGCTTAACTTTACAAAGTAAACTTGAGATTCTCCTTTTTCTCCACAAACTAATAATAACTCAATTCTTCTTCTCCTCCACAAAAATTGCACATTACTCGAGATCATTTCAAGGTCCAATGCCTTAAGCGATTCTCTTCGTTGTTTTCTTAAAATTCAACGTTGTTTCAAGGTCCAATGCCTTAACAACTCTTTGTCACGCAATTAAAACAAATCTTTCAAAAAAAAAAATCAACCCAACACACAGCTATTTTTTACCCAAAAAACTATGTGTCTAATTTCCTCATTGCACCCGAGAATACGTAGGAGCGAGGGCAAATCCCTTGTCGACCTAAAAAACTAAAAAACATACCCTTTTTGCGCTTTCCTTTTCTAAATAAACAAAAAAAAAGCATAACTCATGTTCTCAAGGGAAGATAAATAATTAAAAAGTTACTTTATTTTTTGTACACTCGATTAAAGGTTGTCGTCTTTATGATGGGCGTGTGGGTGCTAACACCTTTCTCATGCGTAAACGACTTCCGAATGCTTTTACTCAAACCATAGACCATTCCTTATCTTTTTTGGTTTTCTTGACGTTTTCCTTAAATAAACGTTGGTGACGACCCCCCTAGTTTTTTTTTGGGAAACTATCTTTTTATCTCTTTATTATTGTCATCCCACCGTGGCTCACATTGCGACAGGAAAAACCGATTTTAACATGAGTTTGTTAACATTAGATTTTGAAAAACTGATGTTAACGAACTCATGTTAACATCGATTTTTTCAAAAATCACATTATTTATAAATATGCCACTGTATTTTTATTAACATCAATTTTATAAAAAACCGATGAGGGTCAAGTGCTTATCTTGAGCAGCATGAAGACTCTTGGTTGATGTCAACTATTATCGCGCAAACAACCCATTAAAGCCTAGGCTGAATCAACATGTGCGCGAGGAAGTGGAGCACTAGACCTTCTTCAAGTATGGCGTGCTAAGACACATTGGGCTAAGAACAGGAACATAGCATTCTTTGGGGTGAAGCATAAGTATCCCAAGTTTGACATGTTTATTGCAGCCGAAAAAGAATTGGATCCACAAAATTTGTTCTCTAGTGAGAATGGTGAGATGGCATACTTTATGGGAGGGAATCAGAAAAATTTGAAGGGTGTGCTTTGGAGGGGCTTTGCATATGTAGTGAAGATAGACATTGTAGCCCTTATAAAGGGTATTACTGAAGCCATGGCCATGTCTACAAGGAAGCTAGAGTCTGTAGATATTTGCCACGCTCCATACTATATCATCCACAGCATGATCATGTGCCTTTATTTCATATCATGATTTTAATTTATGGGTGTAATTAAATAAGAGATTTAAATATGTTTAGAGTTCATTGAATTTGAGATATTTTTAGTTTGCTCCTCAATTAAATTTCTTTTAATCCTTCAAATTTAATAATTATTATTTTTAAGTCTCTCGACTTTATTTTGAATGACTAAAAAGAATAATAAATTCTAATCTATTAAAATAAATTTAAGAGATTAAAAATAATATTTTATAAATTTAAAGGACTAAAAAGAATAATTTTTTAATTGGAGAATCAAAACTAAAAAGGTGTTTGAAATTTAACGGACTAAGAAAATAATTAATCTAGCCATGAATAAATTATGTCAAATTATAGAAAAATAATGTAGTCAATATTCACTGCGGGTTGCTACATTTCAAAAAACTTCTTCATTCTTGTTTCCATAACAATCCATCCGATAATATATAATTATGTCTTCTTGTGAATGTTTACTTGTCAGTGTATGCTCATATTTAATTTCCCACAAGTGGACATGATATATATATATATATATATATATATATATATATATATATATATATATATATATATATATATATATATATATATATGTATATATATATATAAGAAGTATATATTGAGTTAGGCTGCCTAGCTAGAAGAAGAATTTTTTTTTTTTATCTACATGCATGATAAATATTAACTCCTACTTTATCTTATACTCCTACAAAATGGTGCTTGTGTGCGTTTACTCCCCAATCACGCAAATTAAATCTCATGCACCTAGGCCACTACAGGAAGCAATGCTATTTATTAGCAGCGATCATTGTTGTTGGTAATATCTAAAATGTCGTTGCAAAAATAATTTTCACCAGCTAGAAAATAATTTCCAGAAACAAGAAAACAAATCAAACTGCGTGCTTGAGATTATTTAAGTGGAGAAATTATTACATAGTGGCGCTTGTGGAACAAAAGGAGAGAACATACCGAGAAAATTATTACATAGTTCTCAACTATGTAGATAAAAAATAGGATAAAATATATTTTTAGTATTTAAATTATTTAAGATTTTCGGTCCTTCAATCACACATGTTATTCGGTTTTGTTCTCCAAAATATTTTTTCTCACTTTTCATCTATACCGTTAAGTTTTTCTGTTAAATGATGAAATAATAATTGATATGTGATAAAAAAAAAAAAAGTTTCGTACAATTTTTAGCCCTCATTAATTATTTGGTGAAAATATTTTAAATGTGTTGAAGCATTTTATCGCGCTTAATAGCCTCCAAAAATTGCTTTTATTTCTTCAACATGAAGGACAAATGTATGGTCTACCAACTGAATCAACCAATCAAAATTTTCCAACGCACGCTACAACATACATTGTTCAATTACAACAATTGTTGTCGACAACAATAGTTTAATTGCAAATTAATTTTTGAACAATAACACTTCAAACGCGAATTAAGAAATTTGGAGAAAGATGAGCACGTTCCTGATCTTGAAGAAATCTAGAACAGACGTGCGAATCTGACTTAGATCTAACCGGAAAATATGAACAGATTGAGAGATGAGGAGATCTGGAAAATATGAAGCGAGGTCCTCTCCTTCCCCCTCCACTTCCGAGACCTCCCCCCTCCTTCGCAACCACTATCCCGTCCTTTTTGTCTCCGCCGGCGCCAACATGAGGTCGTCGTGCTCCACTGCCTCGGACTCGACACCGTAATCAAATCATCACTGCTCGTCCGCCTCCGTTACCATCAACGTACACAAAGTGAAATTATGAGAGGATTGTCGAGAAAGTGCAGAAACTCTAGGCGAGGTTGCAGCAAAAGTGGAATTGCGATTTGTGAAATTGTTCCACCGCTTCAATAATTAAGAAATTAAAAATATATTTTATCCTAAAAAAATATAGTAGTTCTCGGCCATCACATGACAATAAGTCCTTGTAATTGCTTTTTAAAATTTAAAAACAGATGACAAACCCTCCCAAATCGAATAATACTAATAGTCAAATTGTACATGACACATATTACAAGATTTTTTATTAAAAAAATCAATTATATATCACTGAGAAAAAAATAGCACTAACAACTGGATTAATCTATTATGTGCCTTTGTATTTAACATTAGATAAACCACATATAATATGACATAGTTCTATCCTATCTTTTATTTTATTTCTTTCACAATAATCACAAAAACTTTTTGAATTATGATACAAGAATTCAAATTCAATAGATAATTTTAACATTTAAAGAATTTTTTTCAAAATCTTATTTTCTAGTTATTAAACCCCTATTTTTTTACTATGTTCAATATTGTTCGACAACATGATAATTAAGATTATATAATAATTCTTCTAAAAGATCAAGATGGCGTATCTAGCGGACCAATCACTAAGTGGGGATGCTCCCTCCAGCATGAGTGAACCTTTTTGAAACTGGCTAGGAATGGGCGTCACTATCCCAGCCCTGATCCAGCCAGGTTCTATTGATCATGTCCCCTTTCCCCTTGTCTTGGGGCATCTTTGGCTTTACGAGAGAAAGCCCGCCATAAAAAAAATGTGGTATTCATTCTCGTTTGGCTCTTGGAATCACATGATTCTTTTGATGTCTTCTTTAAATTTTGTAAATGTTTTCAAAATGAAAAAGAAGTATGAATTACTTCAATCAGAAGTCACCATGGAGGAGAATTTGAAAACAATAAGTTTCAACTTTTATGTGAAGAGAATGGTATTCTTCACAATTTTTCAACTCTTAGAACAACTTAACAAGATGGGGTAGTTAAAAGAAAGAACAAATCTCTACAAGACATGGCCAAGACCATGCTCAATGATAATTCATCGCTTAAGCACTTCTAGGCTGAAGTAGTGAATATTGCATGTTATCTCCAAAATAAAATTTACATAAGAACTATTCTTAAAAAGACTCCTTATGAATTGTGGAAAGGACGAAAATCCAACATATCATACTTCCATCCATTTGGATATAAATGTTTCATTCTCAACACAAAGGATAACTTGGGAAAGTTTGACTCGAGAAATGATAATGGAACATTTCTTGGATATTCTAAAACATCTAAGGCATTCAGAGTTTACAACTCAAGAACATTAGTAGTTGAAGAAGCTATTCATGTGAATTTTAACAAAAATAAGTCTGATAAAGATTTACTAGAGCTAGATGAGTCCTTTGTAGATCTCAGACTACACAATGGCACAACAGAAACAAGTTCATCCAATAAGAACCCAGAAACAGAAGACTCCACTCAACAAGAACCCCAAGAAGTGGTAAGGGAACCCAATGGACACATCATGAGAAGAAATCATCCAAAAAGTAAAATCTTGAGTTCAGACAAGATCATCACTTAGATCACGAGGGCATACTGTTTTGATCTTTGAAGTGGAACCCAAACATATTGATGATGCAAATGCAAGATGATAATTGGATCAAAGCCATGCAAGATGAACTTGATTAGTTTTAGAATAATGATGTTTGGAAGTTAGGAAAACTACCAAAAGGGAAGAATGTCGTTGGAGCAAAATGGGTCTTCCAAATAAAACTGGATGAAAATGGTAAAGTTGTGAGATACAAGGCAAGGCTAGTTGCCAAAGGATATCACAACAAGAAAGTATAAATTACAAAAAAACCTATGCACCAGTACCTCGTCTAGAGGCAATACGCATTTTACTTTCATTTGTGACTTATAACAATATGAAGCTATATCAAATGGATGTAAAAAATGCATTCCTTAACGAATTAATCCAAGAGGAAGTTTATGTTGAACAACCTCCTGGATTTGAGAGCGAAGCTCTTCCACATTATGTTTTTAAACTCAGCAACGCCTTATATTGACTCAAGCAAGCTCCAAGAGCTTGGTATGAAAAGCTAAGCTCATTTCTCTTGAAGAATGGCTTTTAGAGAGGAAAAGTTGTCACAACGCTCTTTTGCAAAAATTATGATTCTCAATTTTTATTAGTACAAGTATATGTGGATGAAATTATTTTTGGTACTACTAATGAAATGCTCTATGAAGATTTTTCTAAGCTAATGCAAACAAAATTAAACATGAGCATGATGGGAGAACTGCAATTCCTTCTTGGACTACAAATAAAGCAAACAACCAATGGTATCTATATCCACCAACCAAGTATATGAAGGAACTTCTGGAGAAATTCAACATGAACGATGGAAAAGAAATGAAAACATCCATGCATCCTACAACATACCTTGGACTGGATGAAGAGTCAAGAAAGGTGGATGGGACTCAATATAGAGCAATGATAGGATCACTGCTTTATTTCACAACATCCAAACCTAATATCATGTTCAATGTATACCTTTGTGCGAGATTTCAACAAGAACCAAGGGATGTCCATCTAACTGTAGTTAAACACATTTCTTGATATTTAATTGGAACTTCTAATCTTGGTTTTATGTTTAAAAGAAGAGAAAATTTCAAGTTCACAAGTTTTTGTGATGCTAACTATGCTAGTGACAAAGTTGAAAGAAAGAGCACAAGTGGAAGTTGTCACTTTATTGGTGGTAACTTAGTTACATGGATGTGCAAGAAGCAAGGTTTGACTACATTGTCCACTGTTGAAGTTGTATATATGTCGGGAACAAGCTGTTGTGCTAAACTTCTTTGGATAAAGAACCACTTTGAGGACTACAACATCCATGAGAGTAAAATTCTCTTCTATTGTGATAACAACAAAGCTACTATTAGTCTTTCTAAAAATCCAACATTGCATTCTAGAGCTAAGCATATGGAAATTAAGCACCATTTCATAAGAGACCATGTTCAAAATGGTACAATGGATCTACAGTTTATACCCGTTAAAGATTAGCTTGCTAACATTTTCATAAAACCCTTAACTGAGGAAAGGTTGATTTTGCTAAGAAATCACCTTGGAATGGCATTTATAAAATGAATTAATTAATTTCCATATGTCATCCAATGTTGCATCAAAGGCCATGTTATCCAATGAGTCTTAACACACACCTACAACGTTCAATATATGGACGCTCACTCATGCATTTATAGTTATTAAGTAAAATGCACCATCTTTATATTAGAACATTGTAACGCTTTTTTCCTAAGTTGCCTCCTAAATGTCGGGCTTAATGATTGCATTTCAAAGCACATAATAAACCCTTAAAATAGCAGAGCCTCTTGGTATCACTCTCACGCTACCTTTGAAAATACTTCAACTTCCTCTCTAAAACCAAACCCTATCTCTAAACTTACTCAAAACTCTCTGCAATGGCAACTTCAAACTCATCTGTTGTTGAGATTATTCCAGCCATAGAGATTATTCCAATCGTAGAGATGACTACCATCCATACTAACAATTAGCCCTCTATAAACCTTGAACACTTCTTTGACATCCAACAACTTGAGAAAGTTGGTCTCAAACTCAATGAGACCCTTCTCTTCTGTGGAGTGAGGCACTTCTTCAACGATCCTCAGACAATCTATCCAAAAATCACTAGAACATTCTGGAAAGAATGTTGAGTTTGCAAACCGCAAAGTGATTGTGTCCAAGGTTCTAGGAACCATTCAATGATTTGATTGCCAGGGCCATCAAGTGCCTTTGTGAATGAAACAACTATCAAGAAGGATGGGAGAAGAACTATGACTCCCATGTTGCAAGGGCTTTATACAAGGAAGATGTTGACAAAGTTGGTTATTAGAAGATTATTGTCTACAATCTGATGTTTGAGAGGACCAACATTCTTAACAAGAGTGTTCTCCACAAAGCAGGGTCCAAAGACATCACTATTAGATCTCCACAAGTTTGTGCTCTTCCACTTGATGGAGAATCTTCCATTTTACTTTCCTCACACTATCTACATCAACATCCTGAGGAATCTGAAGGGCTTAGGTGGTATGGACGACATCTATTATGCTGCCATAATCAACAAGGTATTTTGGGATCAAGGTGTCTATCGCATCTTTGACAAGATGGACGATGACTCTAAGTACACCATTATAGCCAAAGGTCCAGTTGTTTCTAAACAATAAAAATTCAGCAAAACTAACCTATAAGCTATCGAGGTTCCCTTAGAACAAAACCTTAAGGAAGCTCCTCAGGTGGACTTGGATGCAATAAACAAGAGGAAGTAGAAAAGGCTTGCCAAGGGCATCACTAATGAAAACAGAGGTCTCAACAACTTTGGCATTGCCAATAAAATTTAGAAGATCATGAATGAACAACAGAAAAAGGAAAGGACAAGAAAGCAATCATGGAGGGAAGAAGAAGAGGAGGAGTTAATTGCAAAGGAACACAAGACCAAGAAAAAACACGAGCAATTTGATGCGTCCAAGGTGATGAGGACATGTTCAAGAGCAAGGGCAAGGATCCACTTGAAGGACTTGGAGGACCTATGACAAGGGCTAGAGCAAGGAAAGCCAAGGAAGCTCTTCAACAAGTGTTGTCCATACTATTTGAATACAAGCCCAAGTTTCAAGGAGAAAAGTCCAAGGTTGTGAGTTGTATCATTTGGTAATCAGAGCTCCGGTTCTAGGATCAACACTTCCTTTGCTGGAAATATTGGGTAACATCCTTCTTTATTCTCTTTGCCATTTATATTACCTTCTTATTCATATATATTTTTTTAGGCTGAACCATTGCAAAAGTTAAGCCTTTTGATCTCTTTGTTATAAAAAAAAAAAAAAAAAGAAGCAGAATTTCGTATAAGCAAAATTAAAAAAAATAAAAAATTGGGCTGAATGGTTCATGCTTGAAGAACTTAAAAAAAAATCTCTTTAAGGTAATATATTGGTTGCATGAAGGATTGTTACTTGAATTCCTAAATTCTGAATTTTATTTCCTTCATTTGTGCCTAAAAACATTGTTAGCCTTTTTCTTGATTAACCTTTTCCTTGTCTCTCTAGCCTTACCTTACACATATTGGTGAATTGTTCTTTGTTGTGGCCATAATCTCTTGAATTGCCTAAGAACTCAAGGGGAATTAGAGTGGTAAAAGGCAAGAGTGTTTCATTAGAGAAAAGCCATAATTGTGTGATACACTTGAGTGGGTGAGGTATTCAAACAGCAACTATAATTGTCTTGTTACGTTTGATTTGTTTGTTTGAGATGTCAGGTACTAATCCTAATGATGGAGTGGGGCTTTCGCAATTCCAAATGCAAGCTTTGATGCAACATTTGGAGAGGTTAATGAAACAACGAGATGATGCGCTCCATGAGAGGTTGGATCAAATGGAGAATAGAGATCATAATGAAGAAGAAAGGAGGAGAAGAGGGAATGATGGTGTTCCTAGACAAAACCGAATTGATGGTATTAAACTCAACATTCCTCCATTTAAAGGAAAGAATGATCCGGAGGCCTACTTGGAGTGGGAGATGAAAATAGAGCATGTTTTCTCATGCAACAACTATGAGGAGGACCAAAAGGTGAAGCTTGCCGCCACGGAGTTTTCCGACTATGCTCTTGTGTGGTGGAACAAGCTACAAAAGGAGAGAGCAAGAAATGAAGAGCCAATGGTTGATACATGGACGGAGATGAAAAAGATCATGAGGAAGCGGTATGTGCCAGCTAGTTACTCAAGGGACTTGAAATTCAAGCTCCAAAAACTAACCCAAGGCAACAAGGGGGTTGAGGAGTATTTCAAGGAAATGGATGTGCTCATGATTCAAGAAAATATTGAAGAAGATGAGGAGGTAACTATGGCTCGATTTCTTAATGGTTTGACTAATGATATCCGTGATATTGTTGAGCTGCAGGAGTTTGTTGAAATGGATGATTTGCTTCACAAAGCAATCCAAGTGGAGCAACAATTAAAAAGGAAGGGAGTGGCTAAGAGGAGTTTTACCAACTTTGGTTCTTCTAGTTGGAAAGACAAAGGTAAGAAAGATGGGGCTGCTACTTCTAGCAGTTCCACACCTATCCCATCAAAAACTCGCTCAAAGTCCCAAGAGGAACCCTCTAAAAGGAGTAGAGATGTGAAGTGTTTCAAGTGCCAAGGCCTAGGACACTATGCTTATGAGTTCCCTAACAAAAGGTCCATGGTTCTTAGAGATGGAGAATATATAAGTGAATCCGATGTTGAAGAGGAAGAGGAGAGTGAGTACGTAGAGGAAGAGGAGACTCCGGAGGGAGATTTGTTGATGATTAGGCGGTTACTTGGTGGTCAATTGAAGCATGAGGAGGAGATCCAAAGAGAAAACATCTTTCACACTAGATGTTTAATCAATGGCAAGGTGTGCATGGTGATCATTGATGGAGGTAGTTGCACCAATTTGGCTAGTGCTAGATTAGTGTCAAAGCTAAATTTAGCTACTAAACCACATCCTAGGCCATACAAACTTCAATGGCTTAGTAAGGATGGGGAGGTGCAAGTGAGGCAGCAAGTTGAAGTGGACGTTTCCATTGGGAAATACAATGATAAGGTACTTTGTGATGTTGTTCCTATGGAGGCCAGTCACTTACTTTTGGGGAGACCATGGCAATTTGATAAAAGAGCCAATCATGACGATTACACCAACAAGATCTCTTTCATGCACCAAGACAAAAAGATTGTGCTCAAGCCATTGAGTCCACAAGAAGTGTGTGAGGATCAAAAGAAAATGAGAGAAAAACTTCTTCAAGAGAAAAGAGAAAAAGAAAAAGTGAGCAAAACACTTGAGAGTGAGAAAAAGAGGGAAACACTTGAGAGGAAAAAAAGTGAACAAAAGAAGAGTGAAACACTTGAAGTGAGGGAGAGCTATTTAGCCACAAAAAGTGAGGTCAAGAGGTTGTTTCGTGCTAAACAGTCACTATATACCTTGTTTTGCAAAAATCAGATTTTGACCACTAACACTTTTGATGATTTTGAAGTGCCTTCTAGTGTTAAAACTCTTTTGCAGGATTTTCAAGACATGTTTCCACCAAATGTGCCAAATGGACTACCACCTTTGAGGGGAATTAAGCATCAAATTGATCTCATTCCGGGAGCTTCTTTGCCCAATAGGCCAGCCTATAGAAGTAATCCACAAGAAACCAAAGAGATTCAAAGACAAGTGGATGAACTCATTAGCAAAGGTTGGGTAAGAGATAGTATGAGTCCTTGTGCTGTCCCAGTGATTTTGGTCCCTAAAAAGGATGGGACATGGCGCATGTGTTCCGATTGTAGAGCCATTAATAACATCACCATTAAATATAGGCATCCTATACCCAGGCTTGATGATTTGCTTGATGAATTGCATGGTGCATGTTACTTCTCTAAAATCGATTTAAAAAGTGGATACAATCAAATTAGGATTAGAGAAGGGGATGAATGGAAAACTGCTTTTAAAACAAAATATGGTTTGTATGAATGGTTGGTTATGCCTTTTGGCCTAACTAACGCTCCTAGCACTTTCATGAGATTAATGAACCATATCTTGAGAGAGTTCATAGGAAAGTTCGTTGTGGTGTACTTTGATGATATTCTTATCTATAGCACTTCACTTGATTTGCATATTGATCATTTAAAATCTGTCTTGACTGTGCTTAGAGAAGAACAATTGTATGCCAATCTTGAAAAATGCATCTTTTGTACTAACCATGTTGTGTTTCTTGGTTTTGTTGTGAGTTCAAAAGGAGTGCAAGTGGATGAGGAGAAGGTTAGGGCTATTCAAGAATGGCCTACACCTATGTCTGTGACCGAGGTGAGGAGTTTTCATGGCTTAGCAAGTTTTTATAGACGATTTGTGAAGGATTTTAGCACATTGGCAGCACCTCTCAATGAAGTGCTCAAGAAAAATGTTGGTTTCAAATGGGGAGAGAAACAAGAAGAAGCTTTCAATGTTCTTAAGCAAAAGCTAACTAATGCCCCCATACTTGCGTTGCCAAACTTTCAAAAATCTTTTGAAATTGAGTGTGATGCTTCAAATGTTGGGATTGGGGCTATGTTGATGCAAGAAGGCCATCCAATTGCTTATTTTAGTGAAAAGTTAAGTGGTCCTACCCTTAACTATTCAACTTATGATAAGGAGTTGTATGCCTTAGTACGGGCTTTGAAAACATGGCAACACTACCTTTATCCCAAGGAATTTGTCATTCATAGTGACCATGAGTCCCTCAAATATATCAAGGGGCAAGGCAAGCTTAACAAAAGGCATGCGAAATGGGTGGAATTCCTAGAGCAATTCCCTTATGTTATCAAACATAAAAAGGGAAAAGGTAATATTGTAGCCGATGCTCTTTCTCGGCGTCATGCATTACTTTCTATGCTTGAAACAAAATTGATTGGTCTTGAATGTTTGAAAAGCATGTATGAAAATGATGAAACTTTTGGAGAAATTTTTAAAAATTGTGAAAAATTTTCAGAAAATGGTTTCTTTAGACATGAAGGCTTTCTTTTCAAAGAAAACAAATTGTGTGTGCCTAAATGTTCTACTAGAAATTTTCTTGTTTGTGAAGCACATGAAGGAGGTTTAATGGGGCATTTTGGGGTCCAAAAGACTCTAGAAACATTACAAGAACATTTTTATTGGCCTCATATGAAAAAGGATGTGCAGAAATTTTGTGAACATTGCATTGTATGTAAAAAGGCAAAGTCTAAGGTAAAGCCTCATGGATTGTATACTCCATTGCCAATTCCGGAGTATCCTTGGATTGATTTATCCATGGATTTTGTTTTGGGGCTGCCAAAAACAAGCAATGGTAGAGATTCCATTTTTGTGGTTGGTGATAGGTTTTCTAAAATGGCTCATTTTATTCCATGTAAAAAAATTGATGATGCTTCCCATGTGGCTGATTTGTTTTTCAAGGAGATTGTGAGACTTCATGGTTTGCCAAGGAGCATTGTTAGTGATAGGGACTCTAAGTTCCTAAGCCATTTTTGGAGGACTTTGTGGAGCAAGTTGGGCACTAAATTGTTATTTTCAACCACTTGTCACCCACAAACCGATGGGCAAACGGAAGTTGTTAATAGGACTTTGGGAACTTTGCTTAGGACAATTTTGAGGAAGAACTTAAAAACTTGGGAAGCTTGTTTACCCCATGTTGAATTTGCTTACAATAGAGCTGTTCATAGCACCACTAATTGTTCTCCTTTTGAAGTTGTTTATGGTTTTAACCCACTAACTCCTCTTGATCTTTTGCCTATGCCTAATGTTTCTGTTTTTAAGCATAAAGAAGGTCAAGCAAAGGCGGACTATGTGAAGAAGCTTCATGAGAGAGTCAAAGATCAAATTGAGAGGAAAAATAAAAGCTATGCTAAACAAGCCAACAAAGGGAGAAAGAAGGTTGTCTTCGAACCCGGAGATTGGGTTTGGGTGCACATGAGAAAAGAAAGGTTTCCGGAACAAAGGAAATCAAAGCTTCAACCAAGGGGAGATGGACCATTTCAAGTGCTTGAAAGAATCAATGACAATGCTTACAAAGTTGAGTTTTATTCAGAAAATTAGAGTTTATCTCTTTTATCTTAGTGAGAGTGATTCTCCTAAATTCTTGAGTGATTCAAGAACACCTTGGCTGTATCAAAGGACTTTCACAACCTTTGTGTGTTGCCCTTGCTGGAAAGAGTGATTCTTTCCTTCCTTTCATCATCACCCTTGTTCTTTCAAACCACAATTCCAGAAAATCCACCTCTGCCCAGAATTATCTCGTGGCCATAACTCCCATTTTACGCACTCAAATTAAGTGATTCTTGAGCCTAAATTGAATTTCAAAACGAGACCTTTCACCTCGTTTTGGAATCACCTCATTTGGAGCCCTGTAGCTTCAGTTATTGTCATTTCTATATTTCTGTCCAGCCACCACTTAACCTACGTTTTACCATCCCATTCATCCATTTTATGCCAAGAACCACCTTATTAAGACCCACGAAATTAGCCACCTTATTTTCCATCCTTTCCTTAATCAATTTCCGCATTTTCCATCAAGGTTTAATCCTAGACGATCCTAAGTCAGCCCTTGTGCCATGTGGGTTCATATCACAAGGGAAGAAAAGACAATACCACAAAGGTTGAGAGAGCTAAGTGAAACTGATAAAGAGTTCGAGGGATTTGTGCAGGTTGCTCTTCAAAAGCGAAAGGCTACTACCCAAGTTGCTCTTACCCCAAAAAGACCAAAAACAGTCCAACCAACTCCTGCAATTAGAGAATCTGTTATTCCATCCACTATCCCTAAACGTATCAAGACACGAGCTACAAAAGCTAATCCCAAGTTTGGTGAGAAGGAATGGACCGTCTCCTTTACTGGCAACAAGGAGAATTTTGCTTCATCCTCTTCAAACAGTGAGTCCACGGATGAAACTCTCATCTCCCCTCTCCAAAAGTGTCCAGTTCCCATACCTAAACAATGTCCACCTCCATCCCACATTCACCTCAAGAAGTTTACCAGATCAACACTACAAAAGGAACCCTTGACAAAGGCTTAGAGGTTTCCTCTAGCACTCATTGAAGGTAATTCATTATTTGTATCTTCCATCTCTAAGATCATCCACACAAAACCCATTCTAAGAGATTACATCACAGTGCAAGCACTAGCATAGACGAAGCATGACTATGTGCACACACCATTTGAGGCCTTCAAAGCCCTTTCATCCGATGCCATAGTTTATTTATAGCCTCCTCAATGGACACGTCTAGTGTATCCATAAGTTATCAAGATGCAACTACACCGGCTCGCACCTAGCACCCAACAATGTTTTCGTTCATCTACTAAAGTTACACCAGTCGTGGCTTGGAGAAACCTTCATAAATGCAAAGACAAGAAGAGCACTCAAAAAGTATCCCTAGGGGTCTATTTGAAAAGCACAGGAGGGACCCTTCACAGGAAGTGGATGTTGGATCAAGTGGCCTCAGAATAATTAAGAAGGGGGGTTGAATTAATTATTAATGTGTCTTTACTAAGTAAAACTTATCCTTCTTAATGTTACTAGATTCAATTAGGCTTTTACTACAAAGTTAAGAAAGTAAAGAACAAAAATAGAAACTTAACCAAAAGTAAAAGCGATAATTAAAGTGCACAGTGGAAATTAAAGAGTGTAGGGAAGAAGAAGACAAACACAAGAATTTATATTGGTTCGGCAACAACCCGTGCCTACATCCAGTCCCCAAGCAACCTGCGGTCCTTGAGATTTCTTTTCAACCTTGTAAAAACCTTTACAAGCAAAGATCCACAAGGGATGTACCCTCCCTTGTTCTCTTTGAACAACCAAGTGGATGTACCCTCCACTTGAACTGATCCTCAAGAGATGTACCCTCTCTTGTTCTCAGTTATAACAACCCAAGTAGATGTACCCTCTACTTGTACCACAAAGGATGTACCCTCCAATGTGTTAAGACAAAGTTCTCAGGCGGTTAGTCCTTTGAAACTTTGTAAAGGGGAAACAAAAGATATCTCAGGCGATTAGTCCTTTGAAATCTTTTGTTTAAGGGAAAGGGAAGAATCAAAAGAATTCTCAGACTGTGTCCTTTTGAATTCTTTGAAAAGGGAGAAGGGAGACACAAAAGAATTCAGGCGGTTAGTCCTTTGTTCTTTTGGAAAAGGGAGAAGAGAGACACAAAAAGAATTCAGGCGATTAGTTCTTGTTGAATTCTTTTTGGCAGAAGGAGAAGAGAATGAAAAAGATGAATAGCACAAGTTTTTGATCAAAGAACTTTTATTGAAAGAAAAAGGTTTGAGTTCAAAACTTTTAGAAAGATGAAGAGAAGATGAATCAGAAAAAAATCTATTGAAAGAGTTGAATGATGTTGAGAGAGAAGATTGAAAGGTAGATTTCTTGATTGTTATTAAAATTCATGCCATGGTCACATATTTATAATTTCTTGATAACTCAAGTCAAAGTTTGTGACTCTTGGCAATTTCTTTTAAAACTAGTTACTTAGAAAAGTTGTGACTTTTGAAAGAATCTTTAGAAACAAGTCACTTGAAGAATTGTGACTTTTGGAAATGTATTTTTCGAAAACAGTCACTGGTAATCGATTACCATTAAGGTGTAATCGATTACACATCAACAGATGTGACTCTTTATTTTGAATTTTGAAAATCTTAACGTTTTAAAAACACTGATAATCGATTACATGTTTATGGTAATCGATTACAACTTTGTAAATCCGTTTGAAAAACAATGCTGACTACTGGTAATCGATTACCAGAGAGTAAAACTCTTTGATAAAAGATTTTGTGAAAACTTCATGTGCTACTCAATGTTTTGAAAAACTTTTTTAGTACTTATCTTGATTGAGTCTTCTCTTGATTCTTGAATCTTGAGTCTTGAATCTTGATCTTGATTTTTCTTGAATCTTGATTCTTGAAACTTGATTCTTGAATCTTGAATCTTGATTCTTTAAACTTGATTCTTGAATCTTTGGATTTTGCTTGACTCTTGATTCTTTGGCATCATCAAAATAACCTTGGAAGGCATTGCTTCCACAGTGGAACCACCTAAGAGTGAGTTAAAAAGAAAGTTGTCGTTGCCATGAAGGACTCAACTCGGTGATGCTCAAAAAGAGAAGAAGGCTTGAGAAGAAGAACAATTGGTTGTTATTGCCATGAAGGACAAGGCTATCTCTACCCAAGATGAAGCTTCTACTAAAGTTGTGGACAATATCATTGTGCATGGGGGTTACTAACACTGGTGTCATGGACGAAATTATGGAAGCGTCCAATGAAACCATAGCTGATGAGATTATCCCTCAAGGCAAGGAACCTACCTCCAAGCAATCTACAACCTCTAATGAAGCTACATCAAGAGAGAAGGGTGAATCTGATGTTGTTGTTGTTTACTCCACAAGCTCAAGACCTACCCCCCTTGAACTATGCGCCCCCCCCCCCCACTGCTATAACCAGAGATTAAGTGTAAGACATGATTGTCCAAGCCATGGAATCTTTTGTTGAATGACAAAGGCAAGAAAACAGATAACTACCCATGCAAAACAGATAACCAGAGTTTAGACTTTCCATGCAAAATGGATAACTACCCAGTTTTTCAATCTTGGTGTTGTTCTTTTTCAAAATCTTCAACATGCTTAGATGACTATGCTTGAAGCTATTGCTACACCTACACCCACGCCTCACCTATACCCCCAACACCTAAGCCAACACCACTATCCATTGAACCAACACATCCACCTGCACAACCTCCACCACCACCACCTCAAGTTTAAGATTGACTAAGATGTTCGTCATCATTTCTCTCTTCAAACCCACCATCCTTTCGTTTATGACAAAAGGGGGAGAAAAAGAAATTTTGGTTGAAAGAAAAACATGTATTTTAGTTATGAGCTCATAATAGTTTTTCATTTTGAACTCACATTAGAAACCTTTTTAGTTTCAAAGAAGAATTAAAAAAAAATTAAAACCCCAATTCAATCCCCCTTCTTGTGGTATTTTGGTCACTTCAAAAGATTCTCTATTCATCAACAGTGGGAAGTATAATGTAAGCTCAAGTTTGTACTTGTCCCGACATAGGATTTGTTGTAGGAGTTTGAGGCAGATACTTGAGTGATCTTGGAATGTAGCACTAGAAGGAAACAAAGCGCATGATGCATTCTTCAAGAGAACAAAAGGGTATATATGCTTACTTATCAAAAGTCTGCTCACTTGTCAGAAGTCTAATAATAATCTAGATATCATTAGGTACTCAGACTCTAATTTTGTAGGATGCCAGCACAGAAAATGCTCCATATTTGGATACATATATGTTGGCCGGAGGAGTTATCTCTTGGTAGTCTACTAAACAAACTTAGGTAACTTCTTCAATCACGACTATGAAGTTTGTTGCTTGTTTTGAGGCATCCAACCAAGGAGTATGGTTGTGAAACTTTGTCAATAGTTTGCATGTGGTCGATTACATTGAAAGATCATTGAGAATTTATTGTAATAATAACTCAACAATTCAATACTTCAACAATGATAGGAGTGCAACCAAGTTAAAATTCATTGACATCAAATTTTTGGTTGTTAGGGAAAGAGTTCAGAATAGACAGATTTTCATAAAACATATAGGAACTGATTCCGTACTAGTTGTCCTACTTACTAAAGGTTTGGTATCTAAATTTTTTCATGAGCACACTGCTAATAAGGGTGTAGTTCCTAATAGAATCTTATTGTAGTGGAAGTCACATTTATGTTCTATATCCTATGTTTTTCCAAATATTTGTATTGTTTGAATGCTGAATAAAGTTGATGTTTATCATTATATTCTGAGGTTGTTTTGTGTGCAATATTTATGTTGCATTAGGATTGATCTCTATAAAGAATAAAGTTTGGACTAGTTGAAAATAAACACGATTAAGATCACATTGCTTGTAATTTTCATGTCGCTTATCCATATTTGATCTATGTTGTCAAGTATGAGTGATAGTGGTAATCATTGTGGCTTAATCATATTAGATTGTGATGAAAACAATAGTGGCTCCTTGTTGCTATATGAGAGGGACAAGATTGTTTAAAGAGGAGTCCAAAAGTACAGTTAAAACTCTATAAATTAATAATGTCAGGACCAAAGAAATTTATTAATTTAGAGAGTTATTAATTTATCGATAAATTAATAATTATTAATTTAAATAGTTTTTAAGTAAATATACTGTACATACCAAACAAAAAGACAAATTAGTCTATGCCTCTTAGAATTACGTTGCAGCGAATCTTGGGACTCAACGTAAATTAGTAACTACTGTGTTCATATGCATTGGAAATCAATAACGCAGAGAACAATGCAGAGGATGACGACGAAGATGATACGGTGTCTTTGGAGCCTGTTACGCAAAAGGAAGCACTTATGGCGTCGAACACTCTTCACAAACACTCTTCACAACTTTAGGATACAATACAAAAATATAACACCTGAGCTATTGGATGCAATAAGAAAAGTTAGAGATGAGCTTCAAATAGACTTGAACTTTAAAGGAAAACAAACAACTATTGAATCATATTTCAATAGAGTGTAATATATTTTTTTCAGTTTCTATGAATTATTAATTTATGATTTTCTTGGGACCGAAAATTATAAAGGGATCTCACGAAAAATTATTATCTTATTATTTTATCAAGTTTTTCAATTTTTTACGTTGGCCCAAGTCGGGACCGGACAAATTTATTATTTTAGAGAGTTTATTAATTTATCGAGTATTAATTTAAAGAATTTCTACTATAAATAACATACAGTTGTGTGGTTAAAGAATTTTGTGGTATAAATGTTTAAGGTTAATATGAAGTTCAAGTGGGAGATTGTTAGTATTTTTTTATGTCCTAATTAAAAAATATGGGCCACATATTATATTATCATTTATATTAGTTATTTATATTTAGATGGACCCAACATAAGTGATCTAATTTAGTGATCTCATTAGTCTGCCAATAGAAAACTAATATGGACTTAATAAGCAGAAACTGATTTGGCTTATTAGAGTGATAATAAGAACCCTAATAGGTTCAAACTTGAGGGGCAATTATGACTCCTATCAAGTTTAATAAGTGACTTTTTTAATTCCTGAAATTTACATTTTAATTCTTGAAAGATTCTGTCGTTAATTTTTTTTAATTCCGTTAGTTAAAGAATTTTAATAATAAAGACCTTCTGAAAATTAAAATATAAATTTTAAAGATTAAAAAATCCGCTTATTAACTATATAGATTAAAAATGATAAATTTAGAAAAAGATATAAATGGGTAATTAAATAATAACTAATCTACTAAGTACTAACTGTTTCGTTTATTTTTATTTTTGTCGATTAATATAACCAAATTCCGGACAGGTTCTCCTGAAGCTCGCAAGTCGGCTAAAATTCGAGAATCATCTATTCATCGTCTAACTCTAATCCGCATGCTTTCCCTCCTCCATTCGTGTGTTGCTCAGAGAAGAACAAAGAATAAAAAGGCCCGAGTGTGAACGGTTCTTTACTAATACGTATTAGTCAAAGAAACATAAGATAAGATATGGGTCGTTTAGCAGAGTCGAAGTTGGTGCAAGAGTTGGTTCTGTATGCAGCAAGCGCAGCACTGAGCTGCTTGGTCTTGTTCGTGGGCCTCCGACAGCTCGACCCGAATCGCGAGGCTTCGAAAAAGGCCTTTCAGCACAAAAAAGAGATTGCCAAGCGCCTCGGTCGTCCTCTAGTTCAGACAAACCCTTATGAGGTAAAGTACCCTTTCTCTCCCTCCCTGTGAAGCACCGACACTTTCCTTGTTTAAAATGTTGCTGTGTTGGACATGTTTCTGACACAGACACACGGAAACTTGTTTCACACTTGCTAGGCACTTTTTATTAGGTTTTCAATTTAAAAATAATTTTTTGTTGGTTTCATACTTAAGCATATACGTTTACACAGTTCATATACTAAAAAACATAAAAGATTGATTAATATACCATCAATTTAAATATTTTGTTATATGTTACTCATTTTATTTGATTAGAGTCTCTTTGTAGGTGTATGCAGTGTCGCCATGTTCTATATTTTAGACATTAATCGTGGGTGTCGTGGCCGGTGTCCGTGGTAGAGTCTGTGCTTCATAGTTCCCTCCCAATAATATCCCCATCTTTCTTATCATTCAATACTTTAACTGTAAATTATTATATAATTTTTTTTAATTATACTCTTTTTTTGCTTAATTTTTAATCATTTTACACATGTATCATAGACAAGAATATGCATTACTGCTTGATAAACTTCTTCCTATAAAGTGATAGCGGCTAGAAATTAGTTAAGAAGTAATTAGGAATTAGTTATTATGCCAACTGGCTTATTTAGTAAGTAATTAGGAAGAGAGGAAATAAAAATAATCTCATTTCATTAGCTAAAATTAGCTTATACTTATGCTTATGCATAAGCTATTTTTGTAAAAGTTCTCTCATATTAGCTTCTCTAAATGCTGATTTTTTAACTTATGCATGGACTAATTTTACCTTATGGAAAAATTTATTTCATTTTATTTTTCTTAGTGTTTATGGAGAAGAAGTTTATCTAAACGTGACATTATTTGTCAAATTAGTTTCTTTATCATTGCCAAAGGGCAATAGATAGCAAAATCAATTCAACGAATGTTTGTGAGAAAGCATGGGCTAGGTTATTCACGTTTATGCAACTAATTAATTCTGTTTTAATTGATTCTTTATTTATTATGCACTGGGATTGGTGTGTTATTTGATTCCATTGCTTGGCAATTTGCAGCCCGTGCCATTATTTCGCTAAGGTATTTAAGGCATAAATATAATTGGGGTAATGAAGAATCCTGTCATCTGTATTGGGACATATTTGAATTTGTTGTTACCGGCTTCAGTCTTGTTGGATGTGCCAATCGGTTACTTTTATGTATCATACAACTGATACTAGTTTTTTTTTTCATATTCTCTACAGATTAGTTATGCAATCTTTATCTCAGTTCCACGATTCTGTAGCTGTACTATGTGGTTTGTGAAACAATTTCCCATTGAATGCCTAATAGGTGCATGGGTGGGAAAGGTCTTGTTGCATGAGAGTTGATAATGTATGTGTAATGTATTGGATAGGTGGTTCTATTTTTGTTAAACCACTGCCTGGAGATCAGAAATCATGTTCTAAGCTTGGATTTGCATTGAAGATGCCTTCCGAACATATTTAAAAGCTGATGATTCTACAAGTCAGAACATAATTTTGATAACAATAATTGGAACGGAATAATGTGCTCTTATGTTGCTAAGCTGTAGTTTTGACTTAAAATATAACTGGTGGTTCTGATATTATCTTATCACTTCTATTATCAGCATTTGCAATTCCAAGTTGGATTTCTAGTTTCATGAGCTACTTTTCTGAAAAGTTTTCTGGAACTAGTCTTTTACTATTGTTGACCAATTTCTGTGTGTAAGAAGGAATTGGTTTGAAAACAGAATTATATTAAAATACATAAATTAAAGAAAAAAAAATACTAGTTCCTTTACTTCCTTACATACCTTTGGGGATTTATTGCATTATTTTATTTCAAAAGAGCTATTTTCTTGTTTTCTGTTAAAAGTAGGGACTACGATTAATATTATTTTAAGTTTGTGCCCTTTATCTTGTACAGGATGTCATAGCATGCGATGTTATCAATCCTGACAACATTGATGTGGAGTTTAACTCTATTGGGGGACTGGAAACTATTAAGCTAGCTCTGTTTGAGCTTGTTATTCTGCCTTTAAAAAGACCTGACTTGTTTTCTCATGGTAAGCTTCTTGGGCCACAAAAGGGTGTCCTCTTGTATGGACCACCTGGCACAGGGAAGACCATGCTTGCCAAAGCTATTGCTAAGGAGTCTGGAGCAGTTTTCATTAATGTCAGGATATCAAACCTGATGAGCAAGTGGTTTGGAGATGCCCAGAAACTCGGTGTGTACACAATGTTTTTTACCTTCCATTCAATACCCAATGATTATTTTTCCTTCTGTATAAAACCTTGTCATTCAGACTATTGACTTTGCTGGACATGATTTCTTTTCAAGTTTGCTTAATATGAGATGAAACACAATTTGGGCCTTTGATGCGAACCTGAGTAGGAGCGGATCGTTTGATACAGGCTACGAAGGTTTGGATGACGCCACTTCCAGTGAAGGAAGATAAGTCATGGTAGACGCCACTTCCAGTGAAGGAAGATAAGTCTGGGTAGACGCCACTTCCGGTTAAGGAAGATAAGTCAGGGTAGACGCCACTTCCGATGAAGGAAGATAAGTCTGGACAGACGCCACAAGGATTACCTTGATAAGTCTGAGATTGGTTCAACAAGGAACCCAGAGAGAAACTCTCACCAAATTTTATCAAAATGCCAAAAGTTTTTTTTTATTCAAAACAAAAACCAATACTTATAGTGTAGCTGAACAAAAAGATAAAAATAGACATGGGCCTTCTAAACAGTTTGGGCCAAAATTAGAATAAAAATAAATTATAACTAAAAATTTATTTAACTTGAGCCTTCAAATTAGTTTGGGCCTTCAGCAACAATTAATAGTCTTAATAGTGTCTCTGCCTCTGGGCCTTCATCCTTCTCCACTCGGGGGCTTTGTCCTTCTCCACTTGGGCCTTCGTCCTTCTCCACTTGGGCCTTTAGCCTGTATTAGGCCAGTTTCATGATTCTCATCATTCCCTCCTTCTTGGAAAACATTTGTCCTCAAATGTCCAGGATCATCACCGGGTTCAAGTACCACTTCCTTCCTTTTCTTGTTGGCTTGCTTGGCATAGTTTTCATTCTTCTTTGCAATTTGCACCTTCACTTGGTCATACAATCTTTTCACATACTCAACTTTGGCATATGCATCCTTACATTGAGTCTCTTGGGGATTGCTTTTGTAAGTTGGCCTGTTAGGCAATGAAGCTCCGGGGAGAAGATCAACTTGATGTTCTATGCCTCTTGAAGGTGGTAGTCCATGAGGAATCTCCTTAGGAAAGACATTTTTAAATTCCTGCAATAATGGTTGAACACTAGGAGAAATAGAAATAGTAAACTCATTAGAATTATCAGTAGAAATTTTACTGTCTTTGCAATACTGTAGATTGAGTGGTTCATGAGCAGGTAACACTTTCCTCACTTCACTCGCCTCTGCAAAATAATTAAATTTTCTCTCATGTGTATCACTCTCTCTCTCTTATGTGTATCACTCTTTTCCTCTGGTGTATCACTCTTCTTTTTCATATTCCTTTGTGGTGCCTCACTATTTTCTTTCTCTTGTTCTCTCTTTTCTCTCATTCTGATTTGGTCATCACACACTTCTCTAGGGGATAGAGGTTTAAGAGTAAACGAGGAAGATTTGGCTATTCGTCTGTAGGGCTTTTCTTTGTTACGGTTCAACAAATGTTGCATTTGTGTAGTCCACGCGTCCAGAAATAAGCGTTGAGATTCGTCCAGTTGATGATATACACCACCATTGTCACCAGCTCTTGCCATGATTAAGGAACAAAGAATTTTGCAGTAAATTAAAAAAAATTCAGGACCTCACCACACTCTACTCACGTGTTTCTCTCTTTAATGGTAGTTCACTCGTGTTTGATGCTCTCAATATAGGCTTTTGTGTGATGTTTTCACTCTTGCCTTTTACCACTCACTCCCTCTTAAGTTCCTGGATGGATCGAATTAGACACACAAGGTAATATAAAATAAAAGGAAAGACAATATAATTATCAGAGTAACAAATTTGATTTGGGATAACAACTTGGACTTGATTTGGATAGCAAATTGGATTTGATTTGGATAACAGATTAGATTTGGATAACAAATCTGATTTGGATAAAAAATTTGATTTGATTTGATTTGGATAATAGATCAGATTTGGATAACAAATTAGATTTAATTTGGATAACAGATATGATAACAAATAAGATAACAGATAGGATAACAGATAAGATAACAGATATGACAAGTAAACTTCAAATGCTCATAACTTTTGCTACGGTTGTCCGTTTGAGGCCCACTATATATCAAAACGCTCAGAATTCAGAGGAGAATCTAGATAAGGGGATTTGGTACACGATTTTCTGCCAAAAAAAAAGCCTCTAACTGCCTCAATTTCGTGTTCAAAGATCAAACACCCACTTTCTCTTTTTTCTCTTCTTTTCTTCTCTTTTTTTTTTTTCAAAATTTCTGCAACTTTTTTTTTTTTACTTGAAACAGAACCCAAACAATTTTTTTTTATGACACAAAGTCTGAAAGACACTAGAAACAAGAACAACAACAAGAACACAAACGTGACAAGAACAAGAACGAAACAAAGACACAAACAAGAACGCAACAAGACGCAAACAAGAAAAACAAATAACAGAACAAGGACAAAACACGAACCAGGACAAATTACAAAGAAAAATAATAGGATAAGATAGAACCTGTATCAAGAGCCGAAGCTCTGATACCAGATGATGCGAACCTGAGTAGGAGCGGATCGTTTGATACAGGCTACGAAGGTTTGGATGACGCCACTTCCAGTGAAGGAAGATAAGTCATGGTAGACGCCACTTCCAGTGAAGGAAGATAAGTCTGGGTAGACGCCACTTCCGGTTAAGGAAGATAAGTCAGGGTAGACGCCACTTCCGGTGAAGGAAGATAAGTCTGGACAGACGCCACAAGGATTACCTTGATAAGTCTGAGATTGGTTCAACAAGGAACCCAGAGAGAAACTCTCATCAAATTTTATCAAAATGCCAAAAGTTTTTTTTTATTCAAAACAAAAACCAATACTTATAGTGTAGCTGAACAAAAAGATAAAAATAGACATGGGCCTTCTAAACAGTTTGGGCCAAAATTAGAATAAAAATAAATTATAACTAAAAATTTATTTAACTTGAGCCTTCAAATTAGTTTGGGCCTTCAGCAACAATTAATAGTCTTAATAGTGTCTCTGCCTCTGGGCCTTCATCCTTCTCCACTTGGGCCTTCATCCTTCTCCACTCGGGGGCTTTGTCCTTCTCCACTTGGGCCTTCGTCCTTCTCCACTTGGGCCTTTAGCCTGTATTAGGCCAGTTTCATGATTCTCATCAGCCTTCTCCTATTGTGTTCAGAATTGATTAGAATAGTTTCAGCTTAGTTTCTTTGCTTGAAAAATATATGGTAGATAGATTGGATTATTATCAAATGTGTAATGTGTTCTCTTAGGTGTCCAATTCTTTGAAGAAAATAAAGTCCTTTATAGTAGTTTCAACATCTGATATGTTAGAATGGTGTGACAGACAGAAAATGTAAAAGTGAAAAAACTGTATAATTGATTATCTGAGTAAAATACAGTATGCAAGGGAGCTCTCTATATATATCTGTCATAACATCATTTCTAACTAATTGAAACGGAAAGGTAACTAACTTCTAATAGTAACAGCTAGGGGTGGCCAAAACAAACTGAACTGCACTGAACTATAGTTAACTGAATCAAAATTAATTGAAAAAACCTGAACTGTTTAAATAAAAATTGAACTGAACCATAAAACTGAACTGCTAAAAAAAGCAATTCAGTGCACTCCCAAACTGATACTCATCAGAGTTGGAAAAATAAACCCCTCTCCACTCATGTTAGTAACTCCTGCTCCACTCCAACATACAATATTCCACCTTACCCTCCCATTACGCGAAGAAAAGCAAGAATCACACCAATCAGGAGAATGAAATAATGCCACACATTTGTTTCTTCATCTTTTTAGTATATATGAACCACATGTAGATCAACCTAAATATGACAATTAGTTGGCCAAATAAGATGCAACACTTAGAGGCAAATAGTGTCACGTGTGGCCTCAATAAGCAATTTTCAAATATGTTGATCATAAATTTAAAAACCTATAATTTAAAAAATGCTCAAACTTATCTTTAATATTTTGTTCATAGCAATTTGAAAAATCACAATCATATAAAAATTCATTAATTATTTATTCAAACGCAAATCAATGTAAAAATGAGAAGCCAAACTAAAACAATGTGGTATTTTTTTAATTGAAAGCAAAAAAAAAAGTAATTTCTACAAAAAAGGCCCCTTAAAAATAGTTTGGTGCACGTCAGAATAGTTTGGAGCAGTTCAGAACAGTTCATAACAGTTCAGTTCGAACTGGTTCAATCGAGTTCAATGCACCTTTAAAACAGTTGGGTTCAGTTTGCCTGAACTGCTTGACAGTTCAGCTCGGTTCAGGGGAACTGCATTTGCAGTTCAGAACAGTTCAACACTGTTCAGTTTGAATTGAACAGCCCTAGTAATAGCTGTAACTGACTCAGTGTAAAGAATGGAGTTAACATTAATATACTCAAATTCCCCCTACTAGCTCAGGGTGATTGTTGAACACTGAGAACTTTGAGCTTGTCTCTAAGAGTAGTGAACCTGAGCTTCAAGAGTGGTTTGGTAAGGACATCTGCAATTTGGTACTGACCTGGAACATGAAGAACAATGAGAGACTGAGCTACGACTTTCCCCGTGACAAAGACGTCCAACTCCATGTTCTTTGTATGAAAATGCAACACAGGATTGTGTTTCAAAGCCAGTTGTCACAGTAAATGGTAGTTGTTGAGCTGGCAACCTGTAATTCTTTGAGCAAGGATTGGACCTCTGATGCAGTGGAGGCGAGGCTTCTGTACTCAACCTCAACACTGGACTTTGCAAAGAGAGTCTGCTTCTTAGACCACCAGGACATCAGATTTGACGCAAGAAACAACACACTAATTCTAGATGTGGATATGCGATCATCATCGGAACCCCAGTCAGCATCATAAAAGGCATAGGCTGTGATACTATCTTTAGAAAGAGAAGATGAAGAACATAGGAAGAAACTGTGTATCCGAATTATGAACTGGGTGATATCATATATAGTTATAAGTAAAAGGAGTTACTAATATCCCTAATTACTAAAAAAGTATTTACACAAAGACAATGCCTAATTATCCTCCTTACATTAAGAAGAAGAAATTATTTCGACTATGGGAAACAGTTTTAAAGATGTCTTTTTCATATCATCGCCAAACTTATAGCCAAATTGAAGTTGTAAACCACTGATTGGAAACTTATCAATGTTGTTTTGCATTTGAACAACTGAGGACTTGGTCTATTTGGCTACATGGGCTGAATTATGGTACCGCACAACCTTTCATGCATTGACTGCTACTACACCATTTCAGGTGCTCTATGGAAGAGCACTTCCTGCTATTATTCGCTTTTGGAAGGAGAAACAAAACTGGAGACTGTAGCCAAAGTTAGAAGACCATAATGAAGCACTCATCTTAAGTATCATCTAGCTAAGGGGGTATTATAGGGAAAAAAATACTGAAGAAGTTTTAGTTACAAACTAGAGGGTTCTGATATTTATAGCTGCCTTGATTACAAGGCCCCAATGACCTAACTATTAGGCCCAACACGATGGTGATCTAAAGCTAACTAACAACAGTTAGAAACTAAGCTTTCTTACGTGATACTCTAATACCCATGCAAGCTCAAGAGGTGTGTGATGCTAAGGGATCACCTACTCAGCTTGAATCTAAAAGCAGTGAAGTGAGTGGGAGAGACCGAGAGAGAGCCCTGGTGAGGATGTTAGCACATTGCTCAGTGGCTGGCACATGAAGAACATGAAGTCAGTTGCTTAAGACCTTCTCACAAACAAAAAACAGATCAAGCTCCATGTGCTTTGTGTGGGTATGCAAAATGGGATTGTGAGCAAGAACCACTGTACTCATTTATTTATATTATCAACGAAAAGGCAAGGAACAAAATGATTGATACCTGGCTCAGTTAATAGAGTTTGGACTCAAATAATTTCAGCAGTGGCATCAGCCAAGCTCTTGTTTTCAGCCTCAGCACTGGAGTAGGTGACATCTAGCTACTTTTTTTACCACCAGGAAATTAAATTGGGTGCCAAGATAGACACATGCACCAGAGGTGGAGCGACCACCACCAACATTGGAGGCCCTGTCAGCATCACAGTAAGTGTCATGAGACATAGGAGAGTGAGGAAATGCTAGCAGAAGGTGAAGACACCAAGAAAGAGTTTCCTTGAGGTAGCAAAGAATGCACTTCAGAACATACTAGTGAGCTTCAAGAGCCTTAGACATAAAATGGAAGTCTTTGTTCCCTTCTCCTTATATCCTAAAAATCAACCTTGTCCTCAAGGTTGGAATTTGAAAACTGAAATGACACACTTCCTCAAGTTTTCTCCTTTCCATCTGAAATTTCCTTTGCTCTTCAGCCTTTCACTGGGCTTCCTCAGCCAATGCAACCTAACAAGCAAGTTCTTGTCTCTGTCTTATTTGCTGCTCTTCACACTCAGCTGCTTGAAGATGAACTTTAGCAGCCAAAAGTAAGTGGTTGCAGTATCCTACATGAGTGTCAATTTTCTTCCCATCAAACCCATGAATATGTAAGTTGGAAGCTGAAGACAACTGACTAAATACACGAACAATATTTTGCAACTCAGCAACAGTTGCTCTCACCTTGTCTGCAGTCCTCTTTGCCTTTTGTAGTGTTGATGCTAAAACTTTTGCATTGCAACCCCTGCATCAAACCTTAAAGTATAGTTCGAGTGTGTCAAATGCATGGCTCTCCGTAGAGTTTTTGTACAGTCTAGTCACTGTTCAGCCTCATAATGTGTATGAGCTAAATATAGAAGTTTGTGTACAGTCTAGCCACTGTTCAGCCTCATAATGTGTATGAGCTAAATATAGAAGTATTGAGAGTTTGTGTTATTTCCGCAAGCAGTTTTGATATATTTTCACGGCCAAAGTAAAATTCCCTTGAGCAAAACAAACATGTGCCAGATTTATCCTCACATCAGGCATCTGGACAAAAACACTACCTCTGGCAGCTTCTTGAACCTCTGTAAAGATATCCTTAGATGCATCAAAAAATGGCCCTTTTCCACTAAGAATACCTCAGCACCATTGGCAGCATATAAATTAGAAGAATGCTGAATCAGAACTCTGGTATAAAGTTCTTTGGCCTTTTCCAAATGAGTAGCTCTAGCTTTGGATTTCTCTTCTCATTGTGAACTGCTGCAAAGTAGTTCCTGTTTTCCTGTAGTGACTCTATTGCCCTTAGCATCTCAGAGTCTCAGACGATGATTTACTAGTTGTTGCAAGTGGGTTGGTGTCTAGCAGTTTAGCTGACATGCCTAAATTCCTTAACTTTGTCAACAAAGAAGACCCATCCCTCTCCTTGAGAAGTTGTAGCTCTGCTGATGACAACCCATTAAGGATCGTATGTGAGCTTGCATCTGAAGGGTCTAGTGATGGTGTAGGCGCAATCAGTTTCCATATAATCCCAATTTCCATGGTTGTGGGTTTCATAAAGAAACCATTATCACCCTCAACTTCTATGACATTTACTACCCAAGAATGAAATTTTTTTATGATAATTGAGAAATCCCCTTCTTGTTCCTGCATTTTCTGCTGCAAATTCTCAGTCTCTTCCATCTTGATCTCCTCTACTACCTCGGCATCAATGGTTTTTGAGTCTTTGTCTTCGACACCAAGCTCCTCCCCACGATGGGCGCCAATTCTCTTATTGGCAAAACACTCAAGGGCTTTTACTGAATCACTGTCTTGCGGTGACTTTGTTACCCACACACCCAACTGCAAAGTTGATATTGTCTACATGGATTGTTTGTCCTCTTTTTCAAACTCAAGACTGATTCCCCTTTTCTCGATCAACAATTGTAGCATCTGTTTGGCCTCTTTAATTCCCTCAATGGTTTTCTTGATCTTGATTTTAGAGGGCTGCTCCTCCTCCATGCTTTCCTCCCTTTTAACCTCAAGAATGTTTTTTGAACTTTTTAGTCGTCCATGCTTTAACTCTGAAATGCTGATTTTGTAAGAATGATAATTGGGTTCCTCTTCCTCACTGTCCTCTCTAGACCCATTATTGTCACTGTTCTCTTCCGCCTTCTTGTCTCTGTTGACCGAGTTTTCCCCACCATCCGAAGGCGTCTTTCCTTTCTTGAATTCAAGAAGTAATTCCTTGATTTGCCTCATGTCCAGCAATCTTTCTTTTATGAGATCCATGTCTGTTTTTAGGTCTGTAATCACCTTTCCTGCTCGCTGGCCAATTTCTCCAAAGTGCTCACTTTGCTCTCCATCGTACAACTTGGATCTGGCAGATCGGACCAATTGTTAGGAACCAAGAATTGAAATGACAAAGAAAAGAAAGGATTTATTGACTAGTAAGAAAAAAACAGAAAATAGGAGAGAAAACTCTCCTTCGAAGGTTTTCCCTTCATAGAGGATTTCTCCTTTCACAAAGAGCTAATGCTCAATCTACAAATGATAAGATCTCCCTCTCTCCTATCCTTCTTCCCCTATTTATATCTAATAAACCCCTCTATCGAACTAATTAACCCCTTAACTAACTGATCAATATCCTAACTGTAGTAACTAACTTATTAATGGTCTAACTATGTTAAATAACTTTCCCTTCTCCTTATATCCTAACACGGGAGTTATGATGGCATATTGTAAGGCACTGACACTGGATCTTTAAAGAGTATCATCTGGTAAAGGATCTGAAACTTCCTTGGAGAGTTTGCTGCTGGCAACCACGGGAGAAGAGATTGCTTTAGCCTCTGCCATGTTGTCTTTAGAGAAAATCAGATTTATTTGTTGTAAATGGGAAAATGTTCCCATATTTGTTGTTTCTGTACTGCATCTGTTTATAGGGATAGAATACAAGTTGGAAATCAATTTTCAGACAATTTGACATTGAGTTTCCTTGTTGTGGGTGCTGCTTCTCAATTGTGTCCCTTCAATTTTGTTCTCATTATTTCCTGCTGGGGTTTAGTGTTGTATTGTTATTCTCTTTGGTTGGTTAAAACTTGGAATCCTTACTTTTGTTATAAGGTTTGTGCATAATCATAAATTGTGATTTATTGTTATTATACTTTATCTGTGTTATTGGTTACGCACACACATTCATGAATATAGTTTTCTGTATAAGTAGAGCCTTATGTCATGATCTCACTATTTCCGGATTCTCTGTTGTCTATTTAGGATCTGAGTTTGACAACTTTGGTGGACGTTGTTGTATTATTTTGGGCATATAATTAATACCGCTGAGAGCCATATTGAGACATTATCAGCCACAATCTGAATTATTATGTGAAGTCTTTGATTTGTATTACCATTGATGTGCTGCTGCTCTTTTGCAGTGACTGCCATATTTAGCCTAGCTCATAAGCTCCAGCCTGCCATCATATTCATTGATGAAGTTGACAGCTTTTTGGGTCAGCGTCGTACAACAGATCATGAGGCTTTGTTAAACATGAAAACTGAATTCATGGCTTTATGGGATGGCTTTACTACTGATCGTAAGTTTTAAACGTGTTATATACTTCTCTTCTGAGGCATAATTATTTAGAATATGCTGCAAGATACCGTGAATTGATGCAGCTCTGTTTAGCATTATTCTCTGTACTTATTAGTCAAAAGTTTTTAATTGTGATGACTTATAATTTACTGTGTGTAGAGAATGCTCAAGTTATGGTCCTTGCTGCAACTAATCGTCCTTCAGAACTTGATGAAGCAATACTTCGACGTCTTCCTCAAGCATTTGAAATTGGTATTCCAGACCAAAGAGAGAGGGCTGACATATTGAAGGTTATCTTGAAGGGTGAGAGGGTTGAAGAAAACATTGACTTTGACCATATAGCTTACTTATGTGAAGGTTACACTGGTTCGGATCTATTTGACCTCTGCAAGAAAGCTGCCTATTTTCCAATTAGAGAACTGCTGGACGAAGAGAAGAAAGGGAGAAGTTTTTCTGTGAGTGATTCATCGTTATCTTCTTTCTCCTTTACCTACCTCAACATTTTCATTTTTGTAACATTGGGTACTATGATATCTAGAGCTGAAATGTCTGGAATGCATATTCATATCTAGTTTTCTAACTAAAGAATAAATCTATGTTGAATGTTGAGTATATCTATTTTAAACTATTCTATGAACCTCAGCCTGGAGTCATGTTTGCATGCATGGACTAGCGTGTCTGGTCAATGAGATTGCTTATTTGTGCAAATATCAATTGATGTCAGCTATTACTATTATATTTCTAGTTTTGAAGAAATATCTTTTCTTCTTTACTTCTAATTTGCAATTAAGTAACCGGTGGATGGAAGTGGCAATAGCAGTGTGTTATCCGTAAAATGAAAATGAACAGTTGTATTGATGGCTGCTTCTGACAATGACTACTTTTTCATGGTTCAGGCTCCCAGACCATTGTCCCAGTTAGACTTGGAGAAGGTCCTTGCCACTTCCCGGAAGACTACCGTTGCTGCATTTGAATACAATGGATTGAGTGCAGATGCTCTAAGATGGTCAGGGCAGGGGGAACAAGATGATTATCAGGTTCAAGCTGCAATAAATGAACTCAAGTTTGTGGTTTCTCACATGATTAACCGCCAGCCAGATGCCAAAGATCTTTAAAATGCTATCTTTCATAGTTTCTTTAGACCATTCTTTTACAGTCGTCTAGCTTAGTCCGTCTTGTAAAGGCACCGATCTCATAGTTATACACTTGTATACTAATGCTACAACATTTGTTATGAAGCATCATATTTTAAGGTTGGTGAGTTTTTTTTTTTTTTACTCTTTGATGCAATATGATCATTTGTGGATCAGCATTTAATATTCCTTTTAAGAAAAATTTTGTTGATTACTGTTTTGTTGATCCAAATATATATATATATATATATATATATATATATATATATATATATATATATATATATACTATCTGATTTTATTGATCACTTTGATTATTTATTAAATTGTCAAAATCAACAATAAGATAATAAAATAATATATATTTTTATATATTATAAAAGTATGTATTATGTTAATTCTGATGAATGAGATGTAAAATAATTTTGTAAAATATAATTTCTTAAAAAATAATCTATTTAAAAGGTTTTTTTTCTTATTAAAATGATATATTTTTAGACAAAAGTTACCTAACTAATATTTGTTAGTTTCTTTGATAGGTTATCCATAGAAGGGACGGCTAAGTACAATATCTACATAAAAAAAAAACGTGAGAATTGGATTTTATTTTTTTATCAACATATAAGTGTTATACATTTGAATCCTGTACCACCAAGGGAAGTTGAATGGACAAAAAATGTCCCTAAAAAGTAAATCGTTGATTTGAAGCTTTTGTTTGAAACTTCTCGCGTGACTATTTTGGAATAAGAAAATTATTACTCGGAAATAACTATTTCGGAAATATACATGTATTTTGGAACAATTGTTTTTGGAATAGGAAGAGTTCTGAAAAAATTACTCTGGAATATGGAATGAAACTATTTCAGAATATATATACACTTTCAAAATAATTATTTTATAATAAAAAAAATCTCATTCTAAAATAATTTTTTGAAAATAATTATTTTTTATTATGGAATGATTATTTCAGAATATATATATATATATATACACTTTAGTAGTAGTAGTGGTGTTGATTGGGCGGGTACGGGCGGATTCGTGCTAAAAATGGCTCACTCGTGAAATGTGAAATCTGATCATTGTTTTTCTTAACCAAATTCGACCGATTGCTTCTTTGGATAAGCAAGATTTCGGATTATTAGTAGGTTACGGGTTTCGACGGTTGGATTTAAATGGGTAGAAGATACCAACAAGTCAATTTTAAACTTTGATTCACTCCGACAACCGCCATTTTGCCACCGTGTCGTAGCTTTTGACGCCTTCATCACCGAACTCAAATACCACCACGAGGACAAGCGGTAGGAGAGAAACATTCTTTAAATGGAAAATAAGGAATGAGCAAAAGTGCAAAGCACACGCTGGTCTTGCGTAACTGAGCTAATAAAAAATTGATAGAGCCAAACCAAGCTTCACCATTTTATATTTGATTAAAATGAATAAAAGAGTCACTAACACCAAAAGAGCACGTAATTTCTGCAAATGTCTACGCAATTATCTATCAACTCTAACAACATATTTCTCTCTCTTACTTTCAATATTTTAATAGTATTTGTCAGGTACGGTTATCATTGGTCTAAAAAATTCAACCCCTACTGCCATCGAACCCGTTTTATTATGAAATTTTTAAGGAAAGTTAGGTGCACCCATCAATTTAAATAAGTGATAAAAATGTTTTTTTACTTAAATTTTAAAAATATTTTCTCCTTGTACAGTTTGTATGTCATTCTTACTGTTTTTCTTCTTCCTTCCTCGAAGCACTTCTTCTTTCTTTGTTGGTGCTCCATTTGTGCTGCCCTGTCGCTATTCGATACTTTCATTGCTGGATTTGAGGAATTGTCCACCACCGCTGTGTGGTTTCTGTCGTCAAGGTAAGCTTTTATGGGCTTTCGTTAATGGGTGTGTATTATATGTTTCAATATCACTCATACGAATTATATAATCCATATTTTATTTTTTAAATTATTAAAAGATGAATTACATTTATTTTTTAATAGTAAATTTTTATTTTTATAAAAAAGTATAATTTTGTTTTTGTTTTTAAATAGGTTTTTTTTTCTGAAATATAAATATATTATTTTCTTATTTGTTTGTAAATAGTTATTGTATATTATATAAATAAAAAATTGTTTATTACAAATTATGTTTTTAAATAATTATTTCTTTTAATTCTAAATATATTCATTTTGTTTTTGTTTTTAAATAGTTTTTTATGAAATATAAATATATTATTTTCTTATTTGTTTTTAAATAGTTATTATATATTACAAAAATAAATATTTTCAATTATGTTTTTAAATAGTTATTTCTTTTAATTCTAAATATATTCATTTTGTTAATTTTAAATATTTTTTTTATGAAATATAAATATATTATTTTATTTTTTGTTTGTAAATAGTTATTGTTTATTTTATAATAAAAAATTACTATGAATTATCTAGTTAAATAGTAATTTTCTTTAATTGTAAATATATTAATTTTAATTTTTTTAAATACGTATTGTTTGTTGTTTTAATACCGTTTTCATTTGTGTTTTTTTAAAAAGCTTATGTTTTATTTTTAATTATAAATATTTATAATTATTATATATTTTTCTTTTATGTAAGTAATTAATTAGTGTTTTTTAAGTTGCTTTGTAATAAAGATGTTAATTCACTACATAAAAATAATTCCAAAGAAAATTTGAATATATATATATATATATATATATATAATTGTTTTATTTACGAATGATTGTATTATAATTGATTTAAGTATTGTTTGAATTTCAACATAAATTTGTATGTATGTGCAAATTTGTAGATTATGGTTAGAATTAGAGGTTTAGGTCATGCCCTAAGCAAAGTTATAGGAAGAGCCCTAGGGAGAGAAGATAATCGTGATTCAGATGATGCTCCCGGCGGCGAAAGCTCACAACATCCGCTCGTAGGCAACTGGAAGCTACCGCTATTGCAGAGGATGCTCCTTAAGTGGATGATGCAGCTAAAGAGCTATTCCAACATGCTGAAGAAGCTCTTGATGATGCCCAAGATTTTCCAAGCGAGCCGTGTGACACATCAATGCTAACTGCCTATGCTGATCATGTTGTAGTCATTGATGTTCAACTAATGACTTCACCAATTTATGATTGTGACTCCCACACATTAACTTCACCATCCAACTTTGGCCTCTAACCACTGGTTTCCCATGAAGCTTAAAGGGACACCCACATTTCCTATTGTCAGTATCTCTTCTAACAAAATCTTTCTTCCTAGACCTGTACTAACCACTCTTTTCACAATCAATTAACACAAATGAAGTCCTTCCTCTCATACCAGTATTTGTGTCTGACCTCATAATTGCTGCGAAAAATTCAATTTCATAAGCGACTGATCGAGCCCACTCCAAAACATCATCTTGGGTAGCAAACACCAACAATGCAAGCCACATAAGTTGTCTTCAAAGGGACATTCATTTTATTAATTTAATAACAATAAATCACACTATTATCTGAGAAGTATTAAATGCATCAGAATAATCAACATGTTCTTCTTCATTCACACCGACTTCATCTTCATTTTCATTATTCATATCAACTTCCACTACTAGAAAATGTAGATTTAACATCGTCAGGTTAACATCGGTTTTTGGTAAAATCGATGTTAACATAAATGCGGTGACATAATTGTAAATAATGTGCATTAGTTGACATCGGTTTTGAAGAAAACCAATGTTAACGTAAGCTCGTATGCAAGTTCGTTAATATTGATTTTCTAAAAACTGATGTTAACGTAAGTTCGTTAACATCAATTTTCTTTAAAATCGATGTTAACATTTGATGAGTTAACATCGGTTGGTTAACATCGGTTTTGTATTGAAAACCGATGTTGAATCTATATTTAAAAATATTTGAACCCGAGCCCTATTTTCCTTGCGCTCTCTTCTTCTCCATCTAAGGTTCGTGTTCACGACTCTATCTCAGCATCTGTAGCCCTTGTGACAGCGTGCGACCATGTTATGTATGTGTAAGTAGGTAATGTCGTGAATAGTTCAATACAGATTCCAAAGCCTTTTAGTTTCATTTTAACTTGGTTTGCCGCTATCCCCTTTATTTTGTGGCTGGCTCAATCACTTACCAGGGAAATTGTACAAGAGTTTTTATTTTTATTGTAAGTATATTCTCTTCAAGTTTGTGGTTTCCTTAATGGTATTATGGGTTTTTGTTAATTATCTGACCACTGTAAAAAGAACTTATACTGTTTAATCTTGTTGTCATTGACTCAAATTGGATAGCTTTGGATTTTGGGACATTTCTCTTCACACTAGAAGGAAGGAAGAAAATAACTAGCAAAAAATAATTTAACACAATCTTTCCATTTGATAAAAAAAGAAGGAAAACATGAAAAAGCCAGTTCTGTACATATTAAAAAAAATATCTGAGAATGGGTGTATCTTCCCCTTTCTCCATTTATTCCTTGCTGCTACATTAGCACAAATGATTATCTTTATATGATACATTAATATTAGTATATTAATATAAACACTACAGTTCCTAACACACACACACACACACACACACACACACACACACACACACACACACACACACACACACACACACACACACACACACACACACACACACACACACACACACACACACACACACACACACACACACACACACACATATATATATATATATATATAACTTATTCAAAAGTAGACCTTTAAGGTACAAATATTTATTGAAAATTGTCATACATGGGATATTTAGCATTGACTTTAGCATTAGGTATAATCATTTGTTGGACCTTTTGCTTCCATTTTGCATATGCATGATTGGGAAAAAGTAGATGAATCATTGTTGAGAAAATTATTTTAATGCGGGAAAAAGAGAATAAATACAAAGATAAAATCTTTGACTTCTCAATCTTTGTTCGTGTATCACGTGAATCATGAACATAAATAGTATCTATACTATCATAACTCAAAAAGTCTACAACACTTCTTTTTGGTAAATTCCATATAAAATTCACATGTGCTATACTTTCATTTCAAATTTTCTCTAAAACTTTTCAATTAGTTCTTATGATACTTTTAGCTAATAAGTCACAATACTTTTGCTCACTTGTGTTGATGATTAGCTTGGTTTTTGAATTGCATTATTTTCCTTGTTATGAATACATAGTTATTGAAATATCATGCTACTTTCTAGTCATAAATTACAGAAGAAAGGTTAAGAAATAATTTTATTTCTCAGCCATTCTTTAGTTTCACTAAAATTCATTTCACAAATTTTAAGTCTACAATTCATCTAGCATAGGTATAAATTTTTTACACTAATAAAATTATTTAGTATAATATAATAAATAAACTTTATCATTTGTATCAATTATTTAGTATAATATAATAAAGGCGAGCTCGAGGAAGAAAATAAAGCATATAAGGTTAGTTTTGAAATTTATCAATTTATTGTTTGTTATAGGATCTGATTTCGTAGATAATTAGTCATAAGAAGTTGATCGAGTTTAAATTCTATGTTTACATTTATTTAGTTGGGTATATGATTTATATTAGAATAAAATTAATATTTTTTTTGTAAATTACTTTTGGTTGGTTCATTATAAAAACAAATAAATATTTTAAAAAATTGCAAAAAACAACATCGGTTGGTCTAAAACAAATGTAGAAAATACCTTTACAACATTAGTTTTGGTCAAAACCAATGTAGAAAGTGCACTTTCTACATCAGTTTTTGCCATAACTGATGAGAATCCTAAAACTGCCTAAATATAGGGACCTATGACCAAGAGTAGGACCAAACAGTCAATGGATACCCTCTAACAAATGATAGTAGACGTACTTAACAAGGCCCAAGTGAAGAAGGATGAAGGCCCAGAGACAGAGACACTACTAAGAATAATTATTGCTGAAGGCCCAGACTAATTTGAAGGCTTATGCCAAATATGTTCTTTTTTTATATTTATAATTTTTTTGTTGTAATTTTGGGCCAAACTGATTTGAAGGCCCATGTCTATTTCTATTTTTTCGTTCAGATACACTATATGTATGGATTTCATTTTCAATAAAAGCACTTTTGGCATTTGATAAAATTTTGTGAGAACTTCTCTCCGGGTTCCTCGCTGAATCAATTTCGGATTTATCAAGGTAATTCTTGTAGCGTCTATCCTGACTTATCTTTCCTCTCTGGAAGTGGTGTCATCCAAAATAATGTAATCTGTATCAAGCGATCCACTCCTAGTAAGGATCACATCATCTGGTATCAGAGCTTCAGCTCTTGTTACAGGTTCTATCCTATCCGATTTTTTTTTCTCTTTGTAATTTGTCTCAGGTTCGTGTCATGTTCTGTTATTTGCGTTTTTGTTTGCGTCTTGTTGCATTCTTATTTGCGTCTTGTTGCATTCTTATTTCCTATTCTATTACCTTGTGCATCCAATTTGATTCATCCAGGAACTTAAGAGGGAGTGAGTGGTAAAAGGCAAGAGTGAAAACATCACACAAAAACCTATATTGAGAGCATTAAACATGAGTGTGCTTCCATCAAAGAGAGAAACACGTGAGTAGAGTGTGGTGAGGTCCTAAAACCTTTGTTTAAAATACTGTAGATTTTTTTGTTCCTTAATTATGGCCGGAGTTGGTGATGGTGGTGGTGAATATCATCAACTGGATGGATCTCAGCGTTTGTTACTGGACGTGATGACTACACAAATCCAACGTTTGCTAAACCGTAACAATGAAGAGCTCTATGGACGAATTGAAGGATTGAAGAACCAACTGAATCAGAATGCTGGAAGACATTTTGGTGGGAATAGAGGGGGAAATGATGGACCCAGGAAAAATAGAATGGAGGGGCAGAACAAAATTGAGGGAGTAAAACTCAATGTACCTCCTTTCAAAGGCAGGAGTGACCCAGATGCCTACCTTGACTGGGAGATGAAAATTGAGCATGAATTCTCCTGCAATGATTATACTAAAGAGCAGAAAGTGAAGTTAGCAGCAGTTGAATTCTCAGACTATGCCCTTGTTTGATGGAATAAAAATCAACGAGAGATGATGAGAGAGGAAGGGCGGGAGATAGATACATGGACTGAAATGAGAAGGGTTATGCGAAAGAGGTATGTTCCAACTAGCTACAACAGGACCATGCGACAAAAACTCCAGAGGCTATCCCAGGGAACTTTGACTGTGGAGGAGTACTACAAAGAGATGGAGATGGCACTAACGAGGGCCAACATTGAAGAGGAAATTGAGGACACAATGGTTCATTTTATGAGTTTCCTAAATCCTGACATTAGAGATGTTGTTGAATTACAGGAGTATATGGAATTGGATGACTTGCTGCATAAGGTAGTCTAGGTTGAACAACAGTTGAAGAGGAGAATTGCAGCAAGAAGGAACTCATCCAACAAGTTCAACCAGAACTAGACCAACAGATCCAAGAAGGAGGGAGGAAACTCGTCTAGTCCACATGGAAAGTCAGCAGTGTCCAGTGCTGAAACCAAGCATAATTCTGCCTCATCATCCAAAACTGGTACCAGAAACATAAAAGGCTTCATATGCTTAGGCAGAGGACATATTGCTTCTGACTGTCCAACCAGGAGGACCATGATCATGAAGGCAAATGGAGAAATCACCAGTGAATCTGAAATCAATGAAGAAGAAGAAGTGGAAGAAGAGCTTGAGGAGGAAGCTATGCAGGGTGATATGCTAATGGTGAGAAGGCTCTTGGGAAGTCAGATGCAGCCACTGGATGACAACCAAAGAGAAAAAAATTTCCACATCAGATGTACAATTAATGGTAAGCTTTTCTCTTTAATTGTTGATGAAGGAAGTTGTACCAATGTTACAAGTTCTAGGTTAGTGTCCAAACTGAATTTGGATACTAAGCCCCATCTTAGGCCATACAGACTTCAGTGGCTTAGTGAAGACGAAAAGGTAAAAGTGACTCAGTAGGTTGAGGTGTGTCTCACCATTGGAAGATACAATGATAGGGTGTTGTGTGATGTGGTTCCAATTGAGGCAACTTATATATTGTTGGGAAGACCATGGTAGTAGACACCAAAGCAGTGCATGATGGCTTCACCAACAAGATTTCTTTCCAGCACCATGACCAGAAGATTATTCTTAAACCTTTATCCCTTAGAGAAGTATGTGATGACCAAATCAGAATGAGAGAAAAGAGAGAACAAAAGAAAGAAAAGAGTGAGGCAGCAAAGAGGAATAGGAAAAAGAAGAGTGATACACGTGAGGAAAAGAGTGATACACATGAGAGAAAGAGTGATACACATGAGAGAAAATTTAATTTTTAATCAAAGGCGAGCAAAGTGAGGAAAGTGTTACTTGCTCGTGAGCCGCTCCATCTATTGTATTGCAAAGACAGTAAAGTTTCGGTTGATAATTCTAATGAGTAAACTATTTCTGCTTCTCCTAATGTTGAACTCTTATTGTAGGAATTTAATGATGTCTTTCCCAAGGAGATTCCTTATGGACTGCCACCTTCAAAAGGCATAGAACATCAAATTGACCTCCTTCTAGGAGCTTCATTGCCTAACAGGCCAGCTTACAGAAGCAATCCCCAAGAGACTCAACATAAGGATGCATAGGCTAAAGTTAAGTATGTGAAAAAATTGCATGAACAAGTGAAGGCACAAATTGCAAAGAAGAATGAAAGCTATGCCAAGCAAACCAACAAGAACAGGAAGGAAATGGTACTTGAACCAAATGATTGGGTTTGGGTACACATAAGGAAGGAGAGGTTCCCTAAACAAAGGAAGTCCAAACTTCAACCTAGAGGAGTCGGACCTTTCCAAGTACTAGAGAGGATCAATGACAATGCTTAGAAGATCGATATTTTTGGTGAGTATGGAGTAAGTTCTTCATTTAATGTTGCTGACTTGACTTCCTTTGTGGTAGGTGATGATTATGAAGATTTGAGGGCAAATGCTTTCCAAGAAGGAGGGAATGATTAGAATCCTAAAACTACCCAAATACATGGACCTATGACTCAGAGTAGGACCAAACAGTCAGAGGATACCCTCCAACAAATGGTAGCAAACATATTTAACAAGGCCCAAGTGAAGAAGGATAAAAGCCTAGGGGTAGAGGCACTACTAAGAATATTAATTATTCCTGAAGGTCCATACTTATTTGAAGGCCCATGCCAAATATGTTGTTTTTTTATATTTATAATTTTTTTGTTGTTATTTTGGTCCAAACTTATTTGAAGGCCCATGTCTATTTCTATTTTTTCGTTCAGATACACTATGTATGAATTTCATTTTCAATAGAAGCTCTTTTGGCATTTGATAAAATTTTGTGAGAACTTCTCTTCGGGTTCCTTGTTGAACCAATCTCGGACTTATCAAGGTAATCCTTATGGCGTCTACTCTAACTTATCTTTCCTCTCTAGAAATAGCGTCATCCAAAACTCTGTAACATGTATCAAGCAATCCACTCCTAGTAAGGATCACATTAATAACCGATGTAGAAAATATATTAATTTTATTCAACATCAGTTTTTGCCATAAACGATGTCGTAAACACATTCAACATCGATTTTTTGAAAAAACTGATGTTGTGTATGATTTTCAACATCGGGTTTTTCATAACTGATGTAGAAAATGTTTCAGAATACACAATTTAACGTCAGTTTTTTTTCTAAAACCGATGTTGTGAGTGCACTAAAACATCGATTTTTAATTAAGCCGATGTTGGTTTTTGCATATTTTACATTTTTTTTTGTTTATTTCTTATGATACAACATCGGTTTTTAAGAAAAACCGATGTTGTATAGTGTATTTTAACATCGGTTTTCATAACTGATGTTAACATTAATACTTTTAACGTCGGTAGTTTCAACATCGATTTAAAACCGATGTTAAATGCTTTTTTTCTAGTAGTGTTCTTTAGACATTATACTGTCATACATCCATTGATTTTCGTCCATCTTAACAAGACATTTAAAATTTGCAATATCACAAACAAACAACTCCTAACCGCACCATACATATACTATCACATAAAACCCTACGTAATTTTTTACTACATACCATTTTATAAACATTAAAATTGATAACCCTATATATATTAAAAACCAATAACATCAATTTTTTATACTTACAATTCATAACCATATAATACATAAAAAATTATAACCGCGACATATGTAGTCAAATAAATTATTTTATTCAACTTAATTCTAATTCATCAAATTATTACAACACAAAACAATCAATTTTAGACCACAAAAACTCAAATAAATATCCATAAATTACAACTATAAATTATCTTACAAAGCATACCATTTTCAAAATATAAAAAAAAATTAATTACAAATTAATTATCAATCTATACTTCTTTAAAAAAAATTTAAAACAATAATACAAATTATATTTCAAATAAACATATAAACAAATAATTTTTCTTTACACATTAAATTAATATTTTTAACGATCACAATAACATATTTAGAATTTAAAAAAAAATAAAAATTTAATATTTCTTTTTATTTTAATATAATAATTAAAAATTCGTATAAACCATATTCGTATGATTTATGCAAATTAGATAATCTGTATGTTTTATACGGATTATGTTGGACAAGTGGCCTCAATAACTTAAAAGGGGGGGGGGGTGAATTAAGTCTTCTAAAATTTTCCACTAACAAATTTTAACCCCCTTTTAGATGATATTTGATAGGCTCGGAATGCAGAAGAAGAAGAAACAATTAATTTAATAATGTTCTTTTAAATGCACAAGACAAAGTAAACTGCAGTAAAATAACTGAGATAAGGGGAGAGAGAAATGCAAACTCAATTTATACTGGTTCGGCCACTTCCTGTGCCTATGTCCAGTCCTCAAGCAACCCACTTGAGATTTTTCACTATCTCTGCAAATCCTTTACAGACTTTGAGCACACCTTGGGATCCCTCACCCTTGTGTTCAATATCTTCACAATCCAAGAGACAACCAGTCTCTTGATTACAACTAAGTTAATGAGATGAATAGAAAGATTTCTCTCCTTTAGAGTAGATGATACAAATTGAAGATCCTTGAAGAATTCTCAATGGATTTGCAAGTGTTTGCCCAATAGTTGTTGAGAGAGCATTTGACAATTAAGTTTTCTTAGAACATCTCTTTCTTTCTTTTTGAAGTCAGACACACATATATATAGGCTCATCGTGCCTTTTCAAAATGCTTTGAAGAGATGTGTCTTTTCAAAATGCTTTTCTGAAGTTTTCTCACTGGTAATCAATTACAGGTTTCTGGTAATCGATTACACAGTTATATTTTGAAGGGTCATGACTTTTCAAAGCATTTTCTAAAGTGTCATTACTGGTAATCGATTACAAACATTTGGTAATCTATTACAAGATTTAAAATTCAAATTTCAAAACCCTTTTGAAAAGCTCATTTGAAATCTTGTCTTCTGGTAATCGATTACACTGTCCGGTAATCGATTACAAGATTCAAAATTCAAATTTCAAAACCCTTTTTGAAAAGCCCATTCGCAATCTGTCTCTGGTAATCAATTACAATGTCTGGTAATCGATTACCAGTGCCTGTGATATCTTGGAAACAATTTGTTTGACGCAAAATCTGATCAACCAATGAGATTTTTTTAATCTTGTTTGCTTGACCTTGAATTAATCTTTAAGCAATCTCCGTTTTCTTAACCTTGAATGTTTCTTGAAGCAATCTTGTTTGATTATACTTTGGCATCATCAAAACTTGTATTCATACTTTTACAAATTATGTAATCTGTAAGTTATATTGGAACTTACAGATTACATAATCTGTATGTTACGCAAACACAAATTTTATAGCGTACCTCCGATGTAGAAGCAAGCTTCATGATGATGATTCAAGTATGAATCAAGTAGTTTTGATGATGACAAAAAGCCCAAAATAATGATTTCAAGATTGAGTCAACAAGTTCAAGATCAAGATTAATTTCAAGATTCAAGAGAAGATGAATTCAAGATTCAAGAGAAGAAATCAAGAAGACTTCACAAGGGAAGTATTGAAAAGGATTTTTTAAAAACCAAACATAGCACAATTTTGTTTTACAAAAGATTTTTCTCAAATTTTTCTAAGTTATCAGAGTATTTACTCTCTGGTAATCGATTACCAGTTTCTTGTAATCGATTACCAGTGATAAAATTTGATTTCAAAAAGCTTTTAACTGAATTTGCAACGTTCCAAATGATTTTTAAATGGTGTAATCAATTACAATATATTGGTAATCGATTACCAGTGTGTCTGAACGTTGAAATTCAAATTCAATTGTGAAGAGTCACATCTTTTCATAAAATGCATTGTGTAATCGATTACATGATTATGGTAATCGATTACCAATGACAAGTTTTGAATAAAAGGTCAAGAGATGTAACTCTTGACATGATTTTCTCAAGGTTATAACTCTTCCAATGGTTTTCTTGACCAGACATGAAGAGTCTATAAAAGCAAGACCTTGACTTGCATTCAATAATCTTTTTTAAACATCTTCTCGAACAAACTTTTGAGAAACCTTTACTACCTTTACAATTCTTTCCTACTCATCTTTTTTTCTTCTTCTTCCTTTGCCAAAAAGCTTTCTAAGTTTCTTTTTTAAAAATTGTTCTTTTGCGAGTGAAAATTCTGCAGAAAACAAAAGTGTGCTATATCTTTTCATTCTCTTCTCCCTTTGCCAAAAATAATTCAACAAGGACTAATCTCCTGAATTTTTTGTGTGTCTCTCTTCTTCCTTTTCCAAAAGAACGAAGGACTAACCACCTGAATTCTTTTATGTCTCTCTTCTCCCTTTCCAAGAGAATTCAAAGGACCCCGCTTGAGAATTCTTTTGATTCTTCCCTTTTCCTTAAACAAAAGATTTCAAAGGACTAACCGCCTGAGATATCTTTTGTTTCCCCTTACAAAGATTCAAAGGACTAACCGCCTGAGAATTTTTTGTCTTAACACATTGGAGGGTACATCCTTTGTGGTACAAGTAGAGAGTACATCTACTTGGGTTGTTGTAACTGAGAACAAGAGAGGGTACATCTCTTGTGGATCAGTTCAAGTGGAGGGTACATCCACTTGGTTGTTCAAAGAGAACAAGGGAGGGTACATCCCTTGTGGATCTTTGCTTGTAAAGGATTTTACAAGGTTGAAAGAAATCTCAAGAACCGGTGCTTGGGGACTGGATGTATGCACGGGTTGTTGCCGAATCAGTATAAAATTCTTGTGTTTGTCTTCTTCTTCCCTACACTTTTTAATTTCCACTGTGTACTTTACTTTTACGCTTTACTTTTGTTTAAGTTACATAACTTAGTAGTAAAGCCTAATTGAATCTAGTAACATAAAGAAGGATAAGTTTTAATTAGTCAAGGTACATTAATAATTAATTCAACCCCCCTTCTTAATTATTCCGAGACCACTTGATCCAACAAGTGGTATCAGAGTAGGTATCTTTTAGAAAGTGTCACAACTTCAAGATTCATGGCCTCCTCAAATTTTCTATTTTCGGAAGGAAACTCCATCCATAGGCCACCTATCTTTAATGGTGAGGGTTACCACTATTGGAAAACCCGAATGCAAATCTTTATTGAAGCCATAGATTTAAACATTTGGGAAGCAATAGAAATATGACCTTTCATACCCACCGTAGTAGATGTAAGCACTAGTACCACAACACAAAAACCTAGAGATAAGTGGACTGATGAGGATAGAAGAAGAATCCAATATAACCTTAAAGCCAAAAACATTATCACTTCTACCCTAGGAATAGATGGATATTTTAGAGTGTCAAACTGTTCAAATGCCAAGGAGATGTGGGATACACTACAACTTACTCATGAAGGCACCATTGATGTGAAAAGATCTAGAGTCAATACCCTTACACATGAATATGAATTATTTAGGATGAACCCCAATGAGAACATCCAAAGTATGCAGAAAAGATTCACACATATAGTCAATCATCTTGCCTCCTTAGGAAAAACCTTTCCTAATGAAGATTTAATTAATAAAGTTTTGAGATGCTTAAGTAGGGAATGACAGCCCAAGGTAACTGCCATTTTTGAAAGTAAAGATCTTTCTTCTATGTCTCTTGCCACTTTGTTTGGAAAATTGCAGGAACATGAAATGGAACTTCAACGACTTAATCAGAATGAAGAAGCCGACAAAAAGAAAAGAAACATAGCACTTAAAGCCTCCTCATCAATGCAAGAGGAAAATGAAGATGAAGAATCAGAAGATGAAGAAGACTTCTTACTCTTTGTGAAGAAGTTTCAAAAATTTGTCAAGAAGAGAAGAATCGAGAGGCGTCAAAACTTCAACAATGGAAAAAGATCTCAAGAAGACTCTCAAATTCTTAGATGCTACAAATGCAACCAACTTGGTCACATCAAAGCAAATTGTCCCTTAAATGAAGAATGGCCTAAGAAGAGCGATAAGAAAAGGTATGAAGAAAGAAGGACCAAGAAGGCTTACATTGCATGGGATGACAATGACTCATCCGATGGTTCAGAGAAGAAGATCAACCTTCTAACCAAGAACTATGAGAGCGATGAGAACATCTCTCAAGAAGATTAAGCAAAAAGAAAAAATATGACTTCCATCTTTGAAGATCTAGGCACTTAAATCATGAAAAAGGTAACATCAAAACCATTCTCTTTTAAATTAATTTGGTTGAAACTTTCCTTTCAATTAACTTGTTATATGATGACTAACAAAATTTTATTTGTTTGTGTCCAACATGGGGTCCAACATTTTCATTTACAGCAAGTGAGGATCTAAATAGAGCCTTAGATAACTGAAATCTAGTCATCCTGCTTTGACCACCGTACATCTTCTTAAGATGTTCGACAATCTCATATGGGTCCATGTCTTGATGTTGCCTCTGGAGTTCTGAACTCATTGATGCCAAGATAATGCACTTAGCAGTAAGGCATTCATCTAGGTACTTTTGAAAAACCTTGGTTGCTTTAGCATCACTCAGATCAGGTGCTTCCATGGGAGGCTTATCAATAGTGTCAATAAGCTTCTCATGCATGAGAACAATTCTCAAGTTGTGGTACCAATCATCATAATTGGCTTCAACTAGTTTTCTAGGTTCAAGAATACCACAAAGCGATAAAGAAGACATACTGTTATCACATAAGTTTCTGGTTGTCAGGCCAATCCTATTGATATCAATAAATTAATTTTACTACTTCTCTAGGTTGTCTAGGCGCTCAGTCTATAATTAATTTCAAAAACATGCATCTTATGCAAGAAAAAATTAGCACAAAAAAAATAATTATTAATTATAAGTCTCCTGTTCTTCAGGTCGTTCCTCATTATTAAACAATTTAATATGTAAGGTAAATCATATAAGAAACATATTTATTATTTAGATATATAACAATTATATAATTACGCATATAACATATAATTTTTTTTCCTCTCAAATAATTGAACGAGATACAATGCTTGAGGTGCATATCTCTTTGAGAATAAAATAAAAGAATTAATAACAAATTGCTCAAAATTGAAGGAAAGGTTTAATCTTTTAAAAGGAATCCAAATAAAATAAAAATCTTTATTCTCCTTTATATAAAAATACCAACGTATATGATATGGAACACCTCCAGCAATCAAGCACCGTATTAACAACCAATTGCAAACGATCCACCGATTCAAAACAACATCCATGTAACAAGATTAGAAATTGCACAAAAAAAATAATTTGATTTGACAATGTAATCATGCAATCATAACCGACAACATTACGTGTAAGTAAATAAAAATTGAAACTTTTTCAAATTTTATTAAATATAATTTAAACACAAAAGACCCATGGCTCTGATACCAATTGTTGGAAAAAGGATGTTCATAAACACACATTGCGGACTAAAAGAATCTATTTTGTATTTAAATTATATTATAAATATATGATATATTAAAAAATATACTTGTTGATGAACTCTTGAAGCATAAAAATTATTCAATAGTGTGAAGACTCTACGTGTATCCACACCACTGAGACTGACCTTTATTCGTCAACAACTTTGACAAATGGAAAAATAAGAATAGAGAAGTGATTTTGAGATAATTTCAACGTGTAGCCCAAGGCTCTATTTATAGCACGCTAAGGCTATCAAATTTCTGATTAAATCAAAATCATTATTGATAATATCCTTTTTTAAACTATATTATTTCTTGTTACCTTTTATTGTTAATCATTTAGCAATTAAAATTGAAATAATAATTGACCAAGTCAAACTTGTATCTATATTGATAGTATCCTTTTTTAAGCTATATTATTTTTTGTTACCTTTTATTGCTAATCATTTAACAATTAAAATTAAAATAATAATTGACCAAGTCAAACTTGTATCTAACTACCTTTTCAACCCAAATTCCAAATACAAAATCATACATGTTTGTTTATCTTCTTTTACCAAATCTTTCATATTATTTATATTTTCAGTGCTAGTAAAAATATAATAATATTTCACCTTTTTGAAATCAATTAATCATTTGATCATATTAAATTCTCTAATTTAATTAATCATCAAATATTAAAATAATTTTTTTAACAGAGATTAGAACACTCGTTTGTGTGTGACCCTGTAGGTTCAATACAAGTTGGTAATATATTAATAAACTTAATATACTAATCAAGATAGACGTCTAGCAATACTCCTTAACGCATCTGGATAGCATGAAGTAACATTTTACTTTCAAGAACCATTAGAAGAGTAGTGTAATAATTTTTTTCATCTTTACAGCTTTGGGTTAACTCTAGAGTATGATATTATTGTCAAACCCTTTTTGAGTTAACTCATTATGAATTAAGAAACTCATTTCTTCTTTCATTTAATTTTCTTCGTAGGATATAATTTTATTCATAGAACTCAAACTCATTACCAAGAGTTGATGGATTCCTTCTTGATTAATCATTAATTCTACAGGTATTTAATCATATCCAATATTCATTCAACAAGTGTTCTAAAGCATTAGGTGTCCGGAATCAAAATACAACAAATAACATGTTAATTACTATGACAATCTCAGGTCAAAGAAAGCTATTATACCTCTTCTTGAGAATTTTCCATTGACAGTTTATGATAAATTTTAACCATTAGAAAATTTCAATTGAATCAGTTCAATGATCACATCAACATGTAACTCATCTATATATGCAAATTAACAAATAAAATCTATTAATATTTATCCAATAAATACTATCACATATATATATTAATATATCCGGATTATTGATATCTTATTTACAATAATCCTATGATCAAGAACGATTTAGATTAAAATTAGAACAAACTTATTTTTCATTATCATAATCTCTATTATAATAATAAGTCTTTAATTTTAATCAAGGACATTATCAAATGGATCATTTAATCAAATACTGAAATATGATAATGAAAATAAAATAATACTTTATTATTAAAATTAGAATTGATTATATGATAACTTGGATCGTGGATATACAAATTTATTTTTCAATAGAGAAGTATCTTATGCATTTGAGAGTATGAAAATGGAAGGAAGTCAATTTGTACTTGGTAGTTCAGATTGGGCACTACCTATACAAAAGGTGTTTGTATAATTAGAGAACTCTTGTTCCAATCAAAAAAAGTTAAACAACATTATTTAAATTAATTAAACAACTCATATAAGTGTTCCACGAAAATGTTTTTAGGTACTACTATTTGGTTAACTTATACATTTTTTTATTTATAAATCCTGAAATCATAGAACCAAATGCAAACGAAAAACTATAAAATTGGCCAAATTAATTAACATTGGAATAAAGAAGACCCAGATTTGCAGAAAGCAAATTATGGGCCACGAAAAGAGAGGAAGTTTTATTCCATGTTTATTTAGTCATTCCTTACATAACAAACAAAGCCTAAAGGGGGCTTTGCCCATTGGAGAGAGAGCTTACATGCATAACACTTGTTCATTAGTAGTTTTCCTTGTCATCCTCACTGGGCTTGCAAGGTTCATAGCAGAAATCCGTTATGTCAACACAAAAACACTGTGCAGGATACGATAATGCGCAAATACAAGATTTGCAAGCTGAATGGCACGAATTCAGCCTCATATCTGAACAGCGGCATTGAGGAGGGTTTGACTTTGTGCATGCGCATTGATCACAGCATGGTTTTGAAGAGTCATCATCATTTGAGTGTTGATGATGATCACTTTTCATGAGCAGGCCAAGCTCACTCAGCCTCAAGCTGGCACTAGTAGTACCCCCCACAAGGAAAAGTAGCACCAAACACACCTTTAGCACCACCATGTTGTTCTTCAAACCCATCTTCTTCTCTTTTTTCTTCTGTGAAGAGATTACTTAAAAGAGCCACTGAAGTGGGTTATTTATATTAAGAGGATCATTTGCATGCAGATGGAAACGTGATGACTTGGTTCTTTTCTGAGTCATGGAGCAGTAGTGAATAGTGATATCTTGGTTCTTTTCTGCATTGCATTTCAAAGGTGGCACACATGCAGGATATCATGACTGACTTTGCTCCCACGTTGGGCTAGGCGTGTCTATTAGCATTGTATACAGGGAGAACTGGATAAGAGGTTCAGGTGTTAGCCTAGTATTGTCATTATATATATATATATATATATATATATATATATATATATATATATATATATATATATATTGAAAGTTTAATTTAAAATTTCTTAAAAATATAACACCTGTGAAGCATTGCGTTGTAAGATAATGCTCTTACAACATGTGTAATACACGACTTTGGGGGTTTGGAATTGAGACTTCTTTTATAAGTATTTATATAAGCATTAAAGCTTACAAACTGTAAAAGTCTAGTATTTATATAAGTTGAAATTCTACGCAAATATTTTAGAACTGACTCAAATATATTTTTAACATATTTTAATTTAGAAGTATGAGTCAATTGTCTACGCCTTTAATTATATGTTTGTGGTTAATTTTCATAACATCAATTAAACGGGAGATCCAATTAAAATCAAAAAGTTTAGAGATTCAATTAAAAAAAACTCAATTTAATTAAAAATTTAGTACAAGTATAGGGACCACAGAATAATTAACCTTTTTAGTTTTAAATTTTTATATTTTAAAAAATCAAAATCTTTTTTCAATTTTTAATTTTGTAGTTTTATTTTGTTTCAGTTTTAAATTGTAAGCAATATTATAATTTTTTTTAATCACTAAAAAGATGTGAGATTCTTCACAATGTTGTGATGAAGGAATTTGGAATGATACCATAAAAAAATATTAAAGTTTTTTGTGGGCCAAGTCTATATATATCATGCTATGATCGTATTTGTGATAAAAAAAAAACAAAAAAGATAAGATCTAATTTGTGCTTAAAACTTAAAGTCTAGCTGAATCATATATTTTATCAAGTGGGTTCTAATTGAGTTGGTCACGAGTCCAATGTAAGTGACCACAAGTTATTGTTGGTCCTACAAAAATACTCTAACTCAAGGTTATGATTAAATGAGGAAAAAATCCGAGAAAACTTGATTTGTACCACATAACCTAGCCTAGATCAAGTCATGATCGATGTAGGCTGTTAAAATCCCATATTAAATTTATGATCAATAGCCTAATCCTAATATATATTTCATCCAACAGGTTAGAATTGAGATGACAGCAGGTTTGGTACAACTTGAATTTGTCAGATTCCACTTTCTCTTTCACGATGTAATTTGATAACTGACATATGAAATTGATGAATAAGATTTCGAGTAATTGGTTATAGTATGGCAAAATGGGCTTAAAAAGGCTAAATTCAATTAAGAGTTATAAACTACGACCTATGCTTTTAATTACTAGATTTCTACCAACTTATTTCACTATATATTATTGTTTTTTAATTATGGCTAAATCTCCTAAAGTCGCAATTTAACATATAGGAACTATCAAGTGGCAATATTAATTTAGACAAAAAAAGGTAAAAAAAATATAAAATATATGGGAAAGGTAGGTCAAAATTACAATGGCTGAAAAAATGTAACTTGGTTTGCTCACCCTGCAAGAGAAAATTGTTACAAATTAAGCTTAGGCCAATACATATTTTGATTGAATGTTTCTTTATGTTCTAACTTCTAATTAACACACACACACACACACAAACGGTTGATCAAATCTGTCCTTCTTGGCAGGTCTCTATGTACCTGTGTTGGCTTCTGAACGTTTACACTTTGATTCACACATGCACTTAATCAACCTTTACATCACTACGTGTATATTTTTCAGAAATTCAAATCTTGGATTAAGAGAAACTGAAAAAGATGAAAGGTTCAAGTATATATATTAATTCATGATGTGGTGGAAAGACTGAGAAGTTTTTAATGGCCTCTCCCCTTTCTCTTACACTAAAAAGACTTCTTAAAACCTTTTTCCACCCCACCCTCTTAAAGAATGCGAGCCCCTTATCTCAACTTTTAAATGTTTTTTCAATTTAATACTTTAACTGACTTTGCTGATAATTGGATGTATGATTGTTCATGCTAGCTGTATTATTTGAATTTGTATATAGCTACATATTAACTCCACCTAATAATTTTGCTTACATATAAAGCTAATTTTCATGTATTTTAGTAATGTATATTGATGAAAATGGTGAAGGGGGCCATAAGAAAAGAACAAAAAAAGGGGAGGTACGAAATTAACATAAAAACTCACCACTTCTTTTTTATTCCACATATTCTTCAAGAACGGCCTCAACGAGTTGATGAAGACGAAACAATGACATCAACAAAGGATCAAAAACACGATCATTAGGCTTCACCTTCACGTGGTAATTTTCTCCTCTTTCCTTTCCATTGATCTTTTCTTATGTTAATTATCTTCTTTAAAATCCATGATATGCATTGCCCTATTATTATGTGTAACATAGTTTTTCGATTCTTCTGTTTCCGTTGATCTAATTAAGCTACATTTTTCTTCGTTGAGATATATGTGAGGCTAGTTTAATTTATCTTCGTGTTACATGATTCATCGTCATATCACAAATTAATCCCTGCAATTCATTACCCTCACTGAAACGGTAGTCAGGATTATTATTAGAGTAAATTTGTTGGAATTGATTTTATTATATTATTGTTAATTTGTTATTATTATCATTTGTTTTGTTTTCGTCATGTGTTTCTAGTTTAGAATCCTAATTAAAGATAAACATTATTAAATTGAGAATCTGAATTAGAGTTGAAATAAGGAAGGCTTACAAATTCCTTATACTGTTGTTATTTTAGATATATATAGTTTAGCTTCCAATATTTATTAGATTCAGAATGTCTTTTTATAGCTCTACTTTAACCTGTTTATATTTTTTAGTTGGTACTAAAACTAGTTACTTTTAGTAGTTGTTACATGTTGAATTCAAACAATAATGGTTGGAAAACTAGTTTTTATGGAGACATTTCGATTAAACGCAAATGATAATTAAATTTAAATGTACATATTTGCAGTAGATCATGCAATATCTGAACAAGTTTACCCTCTCAAAAAATTTGAACAAGTTTATTAAAAATGTCAATAAGAATAAGTTTGACTACACTTTTTCCTTCAGCATCTCACTTGTAGCAATGAAGATCCTAAAAAAGATGACCAGCATGGTGACCGTGAATTCTTGGCAGAAATTGTGATGCTTGCCACTTGCACCATAGAAATTAGTTAAAAGTATAAAAGCACATCAATGGAGGTTGGGTTTAGCAGAAGGAATTGTCTATTATAATGTGATGAATTAAAGTTTGAATTCCCGCATTTAATTAGTGTCCCATTGTGTTTCAAAAAGAATAATTGTCTCTAAAGAAGAAAGAAATATGTGGAAAAACAAAAACAAAAAAGTATAAGCACAAAGAAACAGACTTGCTACCTGCGGTTACATTTCTGAACAAAGCCCCACATCGAGTGGTACTATAATAGCAAGTGAACTGTTTACACCATAAAATGAAAGGCCTGTTACACAACCATTTTCGGAACCGTGTGATGAACACAAAGCGAATTATTCTTTCGCCTTTTACTAAAGAATACCGTGTGTTCGTCACTCAAAGCGGTATACGCCTGTTTTTGGAAGAGCCTTCGATTATTGAGGGCTGTGCAATTTCAGTTCAAACTTCTATATATTCTGCTTTTATCTGTACGTTTCAGTTCAGCTCTTTGTTCTGCTTAGAGTGAACCATGCCACGCTTCACGTATTTTTGAACGGTTATTGATTCTGTTTTTGTTGAACTGCTATGCAAAAGATTAAACAGATCAGTACCCTATGTTCGCTTGTATTATCCAAAGCCTCACCTAGAACTTTTGCTATTGAAATGTGTGTACTTGTAATGTCTTGTGTTCCTCATTCTTCAATTATGCAAACTCTCTTCATACAGGGATTTGAGGAGGGGGGCAAAAAAGAGTGAGTCAATTTCGATTCAGGAGCATTCATGAATTTCTGTATTGAAAAATTCAAGATTCAACACATTAAACAGGACAACTACGTTGTGGAATTATGATTTCTCTTTTTCGTGCAGAGCAAGGACATGCAATCTCAAAACCACTTGTTATTGCTGTTTCTTTTCAATTCACTCGTTAAATTAATTACTAGTGTTTTATTGAACTAAGTACATTACTAACTCCCACATTGGTGAGAAGAGATAACAATCACTTGATGTTTTATCATAAAATATTCTATTTTTTGGCCTCTATGTTAAGATAAGTGTAGTATCTGTTTTTATGTTAAATATCTTATATGTAGCTTACAACTGTGGGTCTGGCCCTATAGCATGGGTTGACACACTTTATTCTAGGTGTTGATATCTAACTTATCTAAAAATAAAAATAAAAAATTATATAAAATAATACAAATTGATTTTTTTTTTGTTTGAATGATTTTTCAAAGCAAATTGGTTTGTGAGTTGTGTTTCAACTAAACCTCCAACACTTATATTAATCAATATAATTACTTTAGTATTATATATTTTATCTCTAACACTTATATTAGCATTTATAATTATACACTTATATTAATCAATATAATTACTTTTAGTATTATATATATATTTTATCTCTAACACTTATATTAACATTTATAATTATTTTAATTATTTTAGTGTTATGTATTTTATGTGTATATCATTTAAGTTATATTAACACTTATAATTACTTTACTATTATATGTATATTAATTATTTGAGTTTTACGGTGTAATTGAAACTTATAAAACATATGTTACTTTTTTTAGAGTATTCTTTTTAGGTGTAATTGGTTTAAAATTGATGAAAATTTGATAAAATTTTATTATATAAAATCAAACATATTAATAAGTTTTATAGATTAATATAACCAAGTTTTTTTAATATAATTTAATTTAAAAGATCAAAAGAAATTATATAAATTTTAATAAAAAAATATTTTAGTAAAAAAATACAAAAATATAATTGAATTAAACCGTAAAAGTTTGATTTGTTTCTGATTTTATTTTAAATGAAAATTAAATCAAATATGTTTTATAATTAACTTTATTTTAGGCGATTTTTTTTTTCATGAAAAATGGAATCTAACAAAGTGATAAAAATGACCAAAATTTGCCAAAAGCAAATTACTGGCCACTGCGAGCTTTTTATTCCTTGTCTTATTTGTCTCCCTTACATAAAAGACAAAGAAAGCCTAAAGGGCTTTGTTCATTTGAGAGAGCTTTTGTTGATTAATTCCTAGTCATCATCTTCATCACTGGACTTGCAAGGTTTGTAGCAGAAGTCGGTGGTGTCAAGGCAACGACACTGGCCTGGCATCGAGCGTGTGCACGCACAGCGATCACAAGCTGAGTGACATGAATTCAACCTAATATCTGCACAATGGCATTGAGGTGGCATTGAGGCTGTGCACATGCAGAGATCACAGCATGGTTTTGAAGACTCATCATCACTTGATGAGTGATCACTTTTGAAGAGGTTCAGTTCCATGTGTGCATTAGTAACCCCCACAAGGAAAAGAACCAAGAAACACACCTTTAACACCACCATGTTGTTCTTCAAACCCATCTTTACTGTTTTTCCTGTCAAGTGTGAAGAGAAAAGAACCCGTGATTTGAATGTGATAAGTGAATTACTTGCTTAAAGTTCTTTCATAAAGTGTTTTAAAAAATTTAATGTTATATATATTTATTTTTTAAAAGTATTTTGGTTTTCATTCAAATCCATTTTACACTTAAGAGTCATTCAGCATTTAGTTTGGCTAAAATGCTCTCTGGTAATCGATTGCTACAATAGTGTAATCGATTACAGACAGTCGGGAAGAGTGTAATCGATTACCAAATGCTGTAATCGATTACAACACGTCCTTGCTCCTATATATTCAGATTTCAAAATTAGAAATCTGCAACTCTTCATTCCTCTCGCGAACCCTCGTTCCCAATTCATATTTCTGTCATATCTTGCTCATTTCTTGTCCAAATCAAGTCCCACAAATCCCAAAATTCTTTTTTCATTCTCTATCACTTTAACCGATTGAAATTTCAAATAACTCTCTCAAATGGAGGAACCATAAAAAAAGCACAAGGGTTCTTCGAGTCGAAGCCAGCGGCACTTCGAGGCTCAGGAAACATAGATTCCCTCCTCCATTTCCTCTTCCTTGCTGTTCTCATCAGAAGAACAACGGATACGGTACACAAACCTTTTCTCCTCTCGTTCCATTATCGATCCTAAATTCATAGACATGGATTTCTTTTCCAATGAGAGTTTTGAATGCATTCAGGCATTTCAGAACTCAAATCTCACTCCTTTTATGTCTTTGAAATTGCTTGTTTATTCTGAATTAGTTAAAGCTTTTTCGAGGTGAGAATAAAAAGCTTTATCCCAAAGGTTTGTGTCAAGTTCACCTTCACTAGATAATTGGGTCAAGTCATAGAATAGGGATTGGTCAATGACCATTTTTATCCCAAAGCTTAATTTCAAAGTTCGAGGTGAGAATAAAAAGCTTTTTGTTGATGCCAAAGGGGGAGAGAAAATAGGGATTAAATCAAGAACTCATATAATTAAATAACTTAATTTCAAGTGAAGCTTAAACTCAAAAACAAAAGGGGAGAATATGGAGAATTAAGTGAGTGGTCGACTAGGAAAAAGAATGTATATGTGTTTCTTGATTTCAGGATTGTCATCATCAAAAAGGGGGAGATTGTAGAAACAAACTTTATGATGATGATTCAAGTATAAATCAAGTAGTTTTGATGATGACAAAAAGCCCAAAATAATGATTTCAAGATTGAGTCAACAAGTTCAAGATCAAGATTAATTTCAAGATTCAAGAGAAGATGAATTCAAGATTCAAGAGAAGAAATCAAGAAGACTTCACAAGGGAAGTATTGAAAAGGATTTTTTAAAAACCAAACATAGCACAATTTTGTTTTACAAAAGATTTTTCTCAAATTTTTCTAAGTTATCAGAGTATTTACTCTCTGGTAATCGATTACCAGTTTCTTGTAATCGATTACCAGTGATAAAATTTGATTTCAAAAAGCTTTTAACTGAATTTGCAACGTTCCAAATGATTTTTAAATGGTGTAATCAATTACAATATATTGGTAATCGATTACCAGTGTGTCTGAACGTTGAAATTCAAATTCAATTGTGAAGAGTCACATCTTTTCATAAAATGCATTGTGTAATCGATTACATGATTATGGTAATCGATTACCAATGACAAGTTTTGAATAAAAGGTCAAGAGATGTAACTCTTGACATGATTTTCTCAAGGTTATAACTCTTCCAATGGTTTTCTTGACCAGACATGAAGAGTCTATAAAAGCAAGACCTTGACTTTCATTCAATAATATTTTTTGAACATCTTCTTGAACAAACTTTTGAGAAACCTTTAAAACTTTTCTACCTTTACAATTCTTTCCTGCTCATATTTTCTTCTTCTTCTTCCTTTGCCAAAAAGCTTTCTAAGTTTCATTTTTAAACCTTGTTCTTCTGCGAGTGAAAATTCTGCAGAAAACAAAAGTGTGTTATATCTTTTCATTCTCTTCTCCCTTTGCCAAAAAGAATTCAACAAGGACTTATCGCCTTAATTCTTTTTGTGTCTCTCTTCTTCCTTTTCCAAAAGAACGAAGGACTAACTGCCTGAAATCTTTTGTGTCTCTCTTCTCCCTTTCCAAGAGAATTCAAAGGACCCCGCCTAATAATTCTTTTGATTCTTCCATTTCCCTTAAACAAAAGATTTCAAAGGACTAACCTCCTGAGATATCTTTTGTTTCCCCTTACAAAGATTCAAAGGACTAACCGCCTGAGAATTCTTTGTCTTAACACATTGGAGGATACATCCTTTGTGGTACAAGTAGAGGGTACATCTACTTGGGTTATTGTAACTGAGAACAAGAGAGGGTACATCTCTTGTGGATCAGTTCAAGTGGAGGGTACATCCACTTGGTTGTTCAAAGAGAACAAGGGAGGGTACATCCCTTGTGGATCTTTGCTTGTAAAAGAATTTACAAGGTTAAAAGAAATCTCAAGAACCAGTGGTTGCTTGGGGACTGGTGTAGGCACGGGTTGTTGCTGAACCAGTATAAAATTCTTGTGTTTGTCTTCTTCTTCCCTACACTTTTTAATTTTCGCAGTGTACTTTACTTTTACACTTTACTTTTGTTTAAGTTACATAACTTAGTAGTAAAGCCTAATTGAATCTAGTAACATTAAGAAGGATAAGTTTTAATTAGTCAAGGTACATTAATAATTAATTTAACCCCCCCTTCTTAATTATTCCGAGGCCACTTGATCCAACATCTGATGTATCTCTATTAACAATTGAACCAACCACTGCAACAATCACCACTAACAAACCTCCGTAACACTGTCACTCGACCAAAGCGGCACCTCTCTCAACAATAAAAAACCAAGAGGAAAGGGAGAAAGTGAACAAAGTGTAACTAAAAAGACCTTAAAAATGAACTTAAAAAGGAAGAAGAAAAAGAAGCAAAATTCCCCCAGTGATGTCCTGTAGCCTTGTAGGATAGTTTGGAGATATTTCAAAAGGGGAGGTGTAGGATTCAATTGGCTAAGTGTTTATTATAATTAATTTTAAGACTGCTAAATGTAGATTGTCCTAAAACTAATTAATAATTAAGAGTAAAGTAATATTATGAATAATGTAAAAAAATATAAAATCAAACTAGGTTCAAGTAATATATTGTACAACTAATAATAGATTTTTAAGGATGCAAGTTTTAATTTTATCATTGACATTAGAATTTCATTGATAGAAATTTATAATTTTTTTTAAAAACTCTTTCATAAAAAATGTGTCTTAACACTCTATTAACTCAGTTCATTTTCGATGGAGACATTTTGATGAGGAAGTGTGCATTTGAAGAAAACTGTTTTGATAAAATTAGTTTTGATGTTGTCTTACACAGTTAAAAGTTGTTGTTTTGATGAAGATGATTTCAATAAAATTACTACTAATTAATATGGAGGGATGGTGTAACATCTCATTTTTGTAAATAAATTAAAATGACTTTTTAGTAAAACAAATAATAAAGTTTTAGAAAATGGTGAGGTTTTTATAATTAAATAAATAAAGAGAAATAATTGTATTAAAATAATGATTTGAAGAAAAAAATATATTTGATTTATTCATTTGATAGGAAATAAAATAGAGTTCCTTTTTAAAAAATAATAAAAATAAATAAATAGAGTAAATAATAGACTATGAGTATCCTATCTATAAATAGAGGCATCTTAGGTCAGTTTTCAAACTGAGGATACTCTCTACGCTACTTCTTCCTCTCAATTTTGTTTTCCCTTCTCCTCCTCCCAAAACCCTCTCTTTTTCTCGCATATCACCAAACATGTTTCAGAAAAATGACGATCTTGACTCATTCACCGTTGGATCATCATGAAATTTGAACACCAGGTTCAAAACTCAGTTCCGAACATTCTCAATGTAGGAATTAACAAATAAAATTTGAGCTAAGAAAAATACCCTTTGCATCGTAGCTTTTTCTTTTCCCGTAGAAACCCAAAATTGTCTTAGTAAAACTATGATCCCAGACTTGTTAACCGTTGGATTGTCATGAAGTTTTGATATGTGGTTCGCGTTTCACTGTCACACATCTCCACCGTTGGGATTTGCAGAATAATATTTTCGGAGGGAGAAATACTCATTGCACATAGACAGTGGAATGAAAGCTTCAATCCCTTCTCTTTCTCCCTAACATTCGGGAACCCTATCAGAGCAGTCAGAGGAAAAACTCAAGGAATCTCAAGAAACCGCTGGAGATACTGTTATAACTGTCACAGTACACACGTGAGCCTACTTAGAGGTAAGGGATGAGTTATCGCAATTGGGGTTAGAATGAATATGTGTAGGGATCCTTAGAGTATTATTAAGTTGAGGTTTATTTTGGGATTTTTATTGAATTATAATTTTTCCTTTACGATTATAAATACAATATTGTTGTGTTTTACGTACCAATTGATGTTCTTATGAGAATTGATTGATAAAGTTGAGTGCTCTTGATGTTTTTGTGTTTTGACCTATGATTTTGATATAATTGTGTGAGATTATTTGAGGGGGTTTTACTCCCCATGTTGTGATAAAACTTTTGTATAAATTGTTATGTGGAGATTATGAAATGGTGATTCAAATTGTGAGTATGTGATAAATTGAACCTCTGATGAATGGTGAAGTACATGTGTATTGAGATGAGATGTATGTATCGAGTTGTGAGCTATGAACTATGCAATTACATAATTGTAAAACCCTTTAAGGGCGACGAGTATTATGATGGGATCCACTGTGGGAACCCGACGAGTTTAATCTCACGTGCGACGAGTTAAAACGATTTTGAAAACAATTGAGTAATTGTGTGTATTGCATATTTGAAAACAATTGAGTAATTGTGTGTATTGCATAGTTCATAGGTAAAGTGTATATGATTCATGAGATATGATAACATGCTACTTTGAGATTATACCATTATGATTGAGACCGAATATATATGATAAATTGAGTATATATTGACTTGTAATATATATGTGTGCATTGAGATATTGTGTGCATTGAGTTATGAGCTATGGATTATGCAATCACATGACTATAAGGTCATTCAAGGGCGACGAGTTAATGCTAAGACCCTTTAAGGGCGACGAGTTAATGTACGGCGAGTATTATGATGGGAACCACTGTGGGGACCCAACGAGTTTAATCACAAGCGCAACAAGATAAAACTATTTTGAGAATAATTAAGGAGTCGTGTGTTTTGTACAGTTCATAGATAGAGTCTGTGTGCTAAAATATTTTTTGGGTTGGACTTGAATCAGGAGGTAGAGGCCCTGACGGACTCTTCAGAGTGTAGGCATTGGGGGTAAATACACTCGGTTTGATTGCTCCTTTAAGCCTATGTTGATTCCATATGGTTGGAGCATTCTTGCAAAATAACGTGACCTTGACTGGTCTCCCTATGATTTTACCTAGTGAGAGTGACCTGACTTGTTAGTGTGTAGTTTGTCTTGTCATATACTCCTAGGCGCCCGACGAGGTTTTTCACTAACATGGTACCACATTGCATATAGGATTGAGTCTTAGTGTATCTGTTGCATAACGTCTGTGTATTGATTGATATGAATTGATTTAGTGATATTGTGTTTTTTGATCATTGAGTACGTGAATGTCGTGAAAATGAACGAGACATGTGCGGTGTTGTGATGTGATGTTGTGCGACAAAGTGATGGAATGACGTGAGCTATGTTTAAGTAAGTTATATTTTGTTTATATGATATTTATACCTATATGATGTCTGGTTTCTCTTTTTTAGTTAGGAATGTGATAACTCACTCCCCGTGTGTAATTTGTGTTTGGATCCTGTGATGATCTCGAACTTTGTGTTCGTGGGAGCAGATGATTAGGTGGGTGACTATGAAGAACCTCATGCTAGAGGACACAGGAACACAATGCTCTGATAGGATGTGACATTAGGGTATAGGTTTTTATATTAATTGCATGAAGTCTTGGATGACCTTGTTTTGAGCCGAGATGATTTATTATTTATTTGGACAAGTTTTATTATGATGTTAGAGAAGTGAATTGAGCCTTTTACCCTTTTGAAAGACTTGTATTTAAATGCGTTTTAAAAATTTTTAATTAATTTTGATTTGTTACTTCTTTTATTATTAGTACATATATGTGAGGGGTAGAGGGCGTCACAGATGGAATGCTCAAATAAGAAATTTGAATTTGAATTCAAGATAAAAGTTACAACGGTTGGCAATAAAGGATTACTCGAAGACATTAGATGTCGTTAGATCTAAGTAGTTAGAAATATATTTGTACACATGTCGAAATCTTATAATTTGACCGTTATTGTTAATTAGAAGTCCATGAATAAGACCTCCGATAGACATTTTTTCTTAGATTAAATCATCATTACCACTCAAATCCTCAAATACCAACAACGTCGCACAAGAAAATGACTTTTGGTTGGAAAGTCGCAATGTATGTATTCATCTCACTTTTTTTAATAAAATTTATTTTGTTTACTTTTTAGCATTTCTCCAAACCCTTAATAACTCTTTCAAATCCCCATTCCTTCTCTAAACCTTTTCTCTTCAAAACCTTTACCTTTTTCAATTTCCATTTTTTTCTCTAAACTTTACTATCCAATTTCCATTTTTTTTCTCAAAACCTTTATTTTTGTCGATCTCTATTTCTTTTTTGAACTGTACTTTTATCCAATCTCCATTGCTTATTATTATTATTATTGAATTATTACTAGAACTGCTATAATATGCGTGACTAAATTTATGATCAATATTATTAGTATTGAAGAAACTGTTCTATCAAAAACCAATATAATTTGAATTACTATCGGAATTATACTTCAATAAAAATTGTTACAATGGATATTACTATAAAAATTATTATCACCATTTTTATTAATACTTAGACAATTCTCTTAATTTGAAATCTGTAGTTGCTTGTTCGCCTAAAAAGAACTTACAGCTGAAAATGAATTTTATATTTCATACTTAAAAAATTATTTTTTAATAGAATCACTAGTAAAAATTGACTTCTTAAAAATATAAAATACTTTCAAAAATCTATTTACAATTTTTATGATTAACAGTTCCCACATCCAATTTTCATCTAAGCTTTTTCTAAATAAAACTAATAAAATATTGTATACATAGTTTAAAGTACAAATTAGAAGAGACATTGCATTGAAGTTTCAAAATTTAAAGTGAATTAAAGTATTTTTTATTTTTCCTGTTAACGTTTAAAAATGTTATACTTAAAGTAATTTTCAATTTTATTTTCTTTAAGATTTTATTTTTTTTTTCATTTTAAGTCTATATGATTAAAAAAATGCAAATTTACATAGATTAATTAAAAATGAGCAAAATATATTTCAGAGACGAAAATTAAAAAAATATAAATTTACATAAACTAAAAATGAAAAAAAATAAGAAAAAAAAATTAAAAAGCATAAACTTACCTGAACTAAAAATGAATAATTTTTTTTAAAAAAAAACAAAATTGAAAAAATGTAAATTTAAATGACAAAAATATATTTAAGCATTTTCAAAATTAACTAGTTAATTTAGGTATTTTTTTTGTACAGAATTTAGGTATTGTTTAAAGAGGAGTTATATTTAATAGAAGTAGGAAATGGAGAAATCGAGATGCATACCCATATACATATAGTGCAGTGGTTTATGTGCATGGCATGGCAGTTAGTTTGACTTGACAGCTGCAACACTACACAGAGAAGGAAAACAGTTATAATAGATAGAGTGAGGGAAATGAAGTAACTGAAATAACTGCATAGAGTTAAACGTGCATTGGTAATATTTGTCAACTTTTGCACTTTCAACTCCAAATTATTTGCTCAATTTTATGCATTTTTAAGTTGATTTTGAATAATTTATTTGTGTGAAAACTTCTTTGTTAGTGGTGCAGTACCAACACCTAAAGAATGATTTGACTTTCTTCCTAATACCATGGCAAAATTTTCAACAAGTGGTATAGGAGCTTTTGAAATTTCCTCTTGATATATATCACCCACATTCTCCAAAGCTTTCTGTATAATATGGAAAAAGTATGTATAATTTTCATACTTACATTAAAATCTTCACATTATTAGTTGACAAATGGAAAGAAAAACATTTTACAAAAATATAACTAGATATGATATCATAATACAATTAATGTCTTTAATTCTAATATTGACACCAAGACTTTAAAATGAATTTTTTCTTTACCATGATTTCTTCTCCTTTTGGAATGCACCAAGTTCCATTAGATCTCATGTGTGTGGCCTTCCAAACTTCCAGAGCATATGGCCATTTACCATATTTTGAATCTTCTTTCTATTAAAATTAAATATAGTAAAAGACAAATTAAATAATATAATCTAATGCATGATGCCTTTATATAAATTTCACCAAACTTTCATATATCATATAAAAACAATCACAAAATAAAAAACTCGTTATTATTATATAACTTATAAGAAAATGAATATAAAATATTAAAAGATGTTACCATTTCAAATGCCTTTTGCACGATTGATTTTGTGCCAATAATTGATTTTATTTCTTGCTTGCTTCGATTAGCTTTGTTTGTCAAGCTTCTTTCCTACATCAAAATATAAATGATTTTATATTATAAGTATAAACCTATTAAAAAATTTTGTTCAAAATAATAAAATTACTTTACCTGAAATTTTGAACCACTCCACTTGTTTTTAATTAGCCAATTCCAATCTTCTCGAGATACAAATTTTGATCTATCCTTTTCTTTAAGATAAGCTTGATGTAAATGATAAAGCTTATTCTTGTATTGAGATTTAATTTGCTTCATTGCATATTCTTTCACCTCGTCAGATAAACTAAAAGCATCCTTATATCATACGTTTTCATCAAAAAAAGTAAAAATTAAATACTATCAAGATACATTATCAAACCAATTTGAAGATATAACTAATATTCAAATATATAAATAAATTAAATATAATTGACCTAATTATATACTAACCTTCATGTCGTCATATTTCATCTACATCATCTTTACTAATTTCACTCCAACCATTAACTTGTAGAGGAGTTTTTTGGCGAATACACACTTGTGCCTCAAACTTGAAATATTTTGCATGTTTTTCGCAAATCTTATAAAATGGTAGAGGAAATTGGATGTCGATACTTTCATAAGATTTTCCTTTTTCTTTTGAAATTTTGCATTTATTGTATGCCCACATCCCTTCTTCATGACATGCTTGCCTAAAATAAATAAGATAAGTTATAACATTTTCAATGATAATTTTTTTTATTCAAGATTATTCTATAAAGGTACCTGCATTTGATTCAACTTGTTCTACATTGGTCAATTTTGAGGCATGAGATGCATGATTAGGTAAAGACTCATTCACTTCTTTATCAAGAGAGTGGTGTATGGATGGATCATTATAGACTCTTTTAAAATTCAATATCGATGATTTCATCATCTATCAATTACAATGATTAATCATAAAAATAAGAAATAAAATACAGGTTAAACTTGTGTATAATATAAATTATAATTGTAATAAATCAAGAAAGTCTGAATATTTAATGGAAAAATTATATCTCAATTTTTTTCATGCCTAAAAGAATAAATCAATTCATAAACAACATATATACATTTTTCAATTGAAATTAACCAATTCTCCAAATTTAACTTCCTAGCATCAAATGATACACTCACGACACACTTAATCACTAACTAATTTTATTTTTTTAAGCAAGAGTGAATTTTATTGAGAATATATCTTATTCTCACTCACAAAACCACCCCACTCATTTGTTAAGAAAATTATGTATATTAGCATTATATTAAAAAATTTAAAGAGTTACCTTTCTTTTTCGTGACTCAAGATCATTTGTAGCAGTAAACTCATCAAGTTTGTCCTTATCGTAATTTTCACTTGAAGAATTTGATCCAAGTCCCCCTTCATATTCAGGTACATAGTCTTCATCATCATAGTTGGCCTTCTTTTTATCCTTTTTCTTAGCTTTTTGAATTCTATCCTTGAAAATGGTGGTCAATTTGGACAACCCTAAAGCTTCTATTTTTGCTTGATTCTCTGCAATTCTCTGCATCCTAAGCTCCTCGTAATTGGAACCTTCAACCTTTGACATTATTTTCTCCTTCTTCACTATGAGGGAAGGTAACTTCTTTGTGTGAGTGCTTTTGGTTTTGGTTTTGACGTAAGTAGGAGGAAGGTTATAGGTAAAAAAAAAATTATAATTATTTTTTAATCATTTTGTAGAGAAGAAGTTGTTTATTAAGAGAGTGGGTGAGAGAGGTTAATTAATAATGGAGAAGTTATAACTCCCTCCTTTATCTAATTGATTCACATGATATTTTAGAACAAACACAATATTTCCATTTGTAATAAACATTCATAAAATTAAATTCTTTGATTAATTAGCATGAATGGTAGCAGTATGAAGAATTATTATTTTTATCAATGAGGCAAGAGATAGTTCTAATTTTATAAAAAAGTTTAAATATGCTTTTAGTCCATAATAAATTAATTAAATTTTATTATGGATTTCTAATAATTTTTTTTCCATCGAGTTCCTGATAATACAAAAATTTTATTTTTAGTTATTGTTATTTTATTTTAGTCCTTATAAAATTTTGTTCATTTTCTATTAGTTCCTTTAAAAAAATAAGACTAATAAAAAATGATCTACATACTATAGAGACAAAAAAAAAAGATATATTAGAAGGATTAAAACATAAAACAAGGACCAAAAATTAATTTTCTTATTTTATTAGGGATTTAATGCAAAAAATAATTTTATTAGGAACCAAAAATAAAATCTGTTAATTTATCAATGACAAAAAATATATTTAAGTCCAAAAAAAACTCTAATTTGGTGGATAAATTTTCCTTAGTTTGCAACGGCAAGTTATTAGTGTAGTTAGAAATCCATGTATGGTACATGCTCCATATTATATGAATTTTCAAAATTTAATTTACTTGAGGGAAAAATACTAGAATAAGTATTATTTCAAGTTTAAATTTAAACTATCTTTTGTTAAAAGTAACACAAAATCAAATAAATTTAGTAGGAGTAGCAACAAAGAAAGAATAAACAAAAGCAACTACAAATGTGAAAGTTGAATTCTCACTTAATGCTTGAAGTGAATGTGATCATTAGTAGTTATTTTGTATTTTCTCTAATATAAAGATTTAATTTAAATTTTACATAAAGCTAAATATGCCCGTTAAAAATACTCAAGATAAACTATATAAAGAGGTGACTAATAAAATTATATAAGAAATTAAAGAAATCATTAAATACTATACAAACATAAAAAAATATAAGATACTTTTTTTATGTGTGCGCGTGCGTGCGTGCGTGTGTGTGTATACAACGGTATTTAATCCTTAAAGTGCACTAAGTTAAAAATTATCTAAAAAAAATTGTAAATTTAGATAATTAAATAAAAAATGAAACTGGACTTTTAGTTGGTTTAAAAGAAAAGATAAATCCAGATCATTAAATTTAATGTGATAAATTACCTTTTTTTTTAAATGTTAATAATGTAATTTTCTTAAACAAAATAACTTTATCATCATAATTAATTTATTACATATATATATTTTTTTACTATTATTTTATCATGTACATTACATGAGTCTATTTTAATGTATAAGATTTATAGTTATCATTAAAATATTAAATTGTAATTAGATTAAATAAATATTATGTATTTAAAAATATTTTAAAAAGTAAAAAAAAATCAAAATATTTACTTAAAATTTAATTTTTATTTTATTTTTGGGTTAACATTTTTTCTTATTACAAAATTTTGTTAAAAATATTTTTTTAAAAAAATACATATTTATTTTCAACCAATTAAATAATGAGTAATAATAATTAATATAAAATGAAAATAAATACATAAAAATGATAAAATAATAGTTATTAATAAAGAAAAAGAGATAAAGGTAAAAAGATATTGAGAAAAATTAGGAAAGATAAAAACTATTATTGTAGATATTTATTTTAATTTTTGTACACCAAACTTTATTATTAGTTACTTTTAGTATTTTTTTAGTCATATATTATGTTTGTTGCTTGCTATAATAATTGTTATTATGAAGATTATACACGTTTCTTGACATACTCTAAATAATACAACTGAATTCAAAATTTTAATTTATATTTTTAGTTTGATAGAAATAATAGATGAAAAATTTGATTTAATTTGGTAATATTAAAAGATAGTTAGTATTTTAGCTACCCTCAAATCTATCACTACAAGGTGGTTAGTAGAGAAAAAAAAAAATAGAAGGAAATCATGTGATTAAAAATCTACTCTAAGTATATTTTGGTGGTCTATTTTTCTGAAGTTAACAGCCCAAAACTTGTTGTTAGTGACCTCGTGACATTCTAGTAAAAAAAATGTCAGTACAATCAAAATATAATATTTTATTCTAATAATATTTTAAGGTCACAAAAAAATTAATATATATATATATATATATATATATATATATATATGTTTTAAAACTCCAATAAATAATTTAAAATATAATAAATAATTTAAAGCGATTTTATAGCAAAAATTTAAAAACTCAACCGTTAGTGATAATTAATTAATACAGAGAAAATTGAAATGGATGAAGTTTGAATAAATTATATGATAACCAATATATAATTGAAAGATTTTAAGTTTTTAAGATTTTTTTGCATATAATAAGTATTTTTAACTGCTTATCTCAAATTTTAACACAATGAGCATTCTACCCGTTGATAGATATTTGTATTCATGACTAGTAAATAATTTTAAAAATTACATTTACAAGATAACTAATATTTCATCAATTAAATTTTATTATTTATGTTTGGATCATTATAATTTTTTATTATTTATATGATGTTATTTATGTTTTCTTATTTATATGTTATTGCTTATATTTGCATCACTATATTTTTTTATTTATATGTTATTATTTATATATTTCATTTATATTTTTATTTATTTATATTATCTTATTTATGTTTGTTATTTATAAATAATAAGATATAAATAAAAATTAAATAAAATTTTATAACTAAAAAATATAAATAATAAAATACTAATAATGCAATATTAATAATACAATATGCAAATTTATAACATAAATATAATGTAAATAAATTAATTAATTCTCACTTAATTTACAAGAAACAAAGGTGGTTTAGTAGTTTGGTTTGCTTCTCATAGTAAGAGGTTATAGGTTCAATTCTTCTTTTTGTTTTAAATTTTGAATGACAAATAATTTATTAATTACTTATTATCTCATAATTGCTTTAAATTTTTAATGATGAATAATTTGTCAATTGTAATTGAAAACAAATAAGCTAATAAAATATAATATTCATGACAAACTCATTTTTTTTCTTTTTGCCATAAATATCTTAATAATGTTGACTACTAGAATGTGCATGAGTACCAATTTTAAATATGAAAATAAAATATGTAGATATTAGTGACAAATATTTTTTTGTCACTAATAATAAAATTATAATGACAATTTCGTTTTTGTCACTATTGTAAATAATATTAGTGACAAAATAAAATTTAGTCACTGATGACATATTATTAGTGACAACTTGAATTTTCATCATAATTTTTTAGTCACTAAAAATCACAATTCTTGTAGTGTTAGAAGTCCATGAATAAGACCTCCGATAGACAATTTTTTCTTAGATTAAATCATCATTATCACTTAAATCCTCAAACACCAACAACGTCGCACAAGAAAATGACTTTTGGATTGAAAGTCACAATATATGTATTCATCTAACTTTTAATAAATTTTATTTTTGTTTACTTTTTAGCATTTCTCTAAACCCTTGATAACTCTTTCAAATCCCCATTGCTTCTCTAAACCTTTTCTCTTCAAAACCTTTACTTTTTTTCAATTTCCATTTTTTTCTCTAAACTTTACTATCCAATTTCCATTTTTTTTCTCAAAACTTTTATTTTTTTCGATCTCTATTTCTTTACTGAATTGTGCTTTTATCCAATCTCCATTGCTTATTATTATTGAATTATTACTAGAACTGCTATAATATGTGTGACTAAATTTATGATCAATATTATTAGTATTGAAGAAACCGTTCTATCAAAAACCAATATAATCTTAATTACTATTGAAATTATAATTCAATAAAAATTGTTACAATGGATATTACTATAAAAATCATCATTATCATTTTTATTAATACTTAGACAATTCTCTTAATTTGAAATCTGTAGTTCGTCTAAAAAGAACTTACTGCTGAAAATGAATTTTATATTTCACACTTAAAAAATTATTTTTTTAATAGAATCACTAGTAAAATTGACTTCTTAAAAATATAAAATACTTTCAAAAATCTATTTACAATTTTTATAATCAACAGTTCCCACATCCAATTTTCATCTAAGCTTTTTCTAAATAAAACTAATAAAATATTGTATACATAGTTTAAAGTACAAATTAGAAGAGACATTTCATTGAAGTTTCAAAATTTAAAGTGAATTAAAGTATTTTTTATTTTTCCTGTTAACATTTAAAAATGTTATACTTAAAGTAATTTTCAATTTTATTTCCTTTAAGATTTTAATTTTTTTTTAATTTTAAGTCTATATGATTAAAAAAATGCAAATTTACATAGACTAATTAAAAATGAACAAAATATATTTCAGAGATGAAAATTAAAAAAAATATAAATTTACATGAACTAAAAATGAAAAAAATATAAGAAAATAAAATTAAAAAGCATAAACTTACCTGAACTAAAAATGAATAATTTTTTTTTACAGAAAAAAATTGAAAAAATGTAAATTTAAATGAAAAAAATATATTTAAGCATTTTCAAAATTAACTAGTTAATTTAGGTATTTTTTTTGTACAGAATTTAGGTATTGTTTAAAGAGGAGTTATATTTAATAGAAGTAAGAAATGGAGAAATGGAGATGCATACCCATATACATATAGTGCAGTGGTTTATGTGCACGGCATGGCAGTTAGTTTGACTTGACAGCTGCAACACTACATAGAGAAGGAAAACAGTTATAATAGATAGAGTGAGGGAAATGAAGTAACTGAAATAACTACAGAGAGTTAAACGTGCATTTGTGAACAAAGAAAAGCGCGGGAGAAAGTTTAGAAGGTAAGTGAAAGGAAGAAGAATGAATGCATCAGAATCAGGAGGCGAGAAAGTGAAAGAGAAAGAGAACGAGTTTGAGAGGAACAAACGGATTTGGATAGAGAACCTAAAGAAGGAGGTGGCTCGCGCGATGTTACAACCGGAGAACGAGGAATGGTGCCTGAAAATCGCGGTCAACATGGCGTCGAGAAGCAATACCGAGCGTGGCGCAAGGACATGGTAGGCAGGGAATCCGAATATTACGACTCTCTTTGGAAAAGCGAAATGACTCAGCAAGAACACAGGTGAATGCAGAATGCATGCTACTTCTTATTGTATGTTTCTTGTTTCGTTTCATTGAATTGAAAAGAGAAAACTGGAAAATTGTTTTTTGTTATGAATATTGTTTCAGGGTTTTATTTGTTTTTTTTATATGATTGATATGATAGTGCACGGGTCAATCAGCAGAATAATGCGACTGATCTCGCAACGCAGCCGTCGCAAGAAAAGCAGGAAGGAGGCTAAAGAAATGCTAACAAAACCAGCAAGGCCATCAAATAGATAAGTCGTAGCAGAATTCTTATGGATTTTTAGGTCTAGCTTAGCTGATGGAATACGTACAACTGCATATGAGTAGTCCCTATGGTTTCTTCGTGTAGTTTTTTTCTTCTTCTTTCTTTTCTGTACTGTAGTTGATATACAGAGTGATTAGGACTTTTTAATGAAATCCCCAAAATGAACATGTGAGTTACTGAAAACTAATTGTGTATTTAACTGCATGGTTAGACATTTTTCCTGTGTTTTTTGTATTCAAATGTGAGAAAGTGAGGTGACGTATACGCGAAATTTTTTAACCTAGCTAGGTGTAATGACAAAAATCAAATTGTTCCAATCCTCGTTCAGACTTTGATCCTTGTGTGAGTGTCAAGCAATGTATTATGAAACGAATTGCTTCAGTTAATTGCAAATCAAAATATATTGGAACTTGAAAACTGGTATGTACACTATATATATCTTCTAAGAATATTATATTGGCTTCAAATTAACTGAAATGAGAACATGTTCGATTATTTTGCCGCATGAGGGTAGGTCACAGCTTCATTTGTTAGTATTCTAGTGCTTCTCTCGGAACCACCATACTAAATTTTTAAATATATAATTAAATCATATTTTAGATTTACTAATTGCTGAAGTATCTTAACTTACTATTCATTTGGTAACATTGTCGGAACCAATTTTTCACTTGAGTTAGAACTCATATAAAGGTTCTAAAATTGTAATTAATTAACAAGAAAAGTTTTCTAAATAATAATTTAACCCCTTTCTTGGGATTTCATGCCAAGTTCACAATGTTCCTTGATCTATACGACAGTGATGAAAAAGTAAACCATTCATGGCTTTTTGGTTGTGAGGGTTTCGGAATATTCTGTTGTTTTTCCATGCAAGGTCATCAACATGTAATTTTTAGACGTCATAATAATGAGAGAAATAAAAAAAAACTTTAATTTTCTAGTAATGGTTGATCATTGTTATTTGGCATTGTCATAAATTGGTGCAATGCATTTACCGTTTAGGACCACAGGTCTCAATCCACCTTAGCTATTTTAGATAATATCGAAAATGTTAGAATTGGACTTCATCTACGTCGCAACCAAGTAGCGTACTTACATGTCTTTTTCGTAATTAACACTTAGACTTGGGGTTTTTTCCTTATAGAAACAGAAGAGAAAATTACAATCTTTCATGAAAAGAATGATATTTAGCATTGAAATTCATTGCATAACTAACCTACAATCCTTTCTAATTATGGTCTAACCTTTTCCCATGGAAACTTCCCACTTATGAGCTATGTTATGTAAGCAGTATGTTTTATCAAGGCAAGCTTTAATTACAAATTAGTTCCTCTTATTTTATTAAATAGATACTTTTTTCTCTTATTTTAAAAAATATGTAATTTTAGTTCAATTTTAAATTTTATCTATATTTATTTATTTTTATTCTTACATTTTTATTAATTAAATTATTTTTTTATAAGATCTCAAATTATTGTTTGGTTAACCATTCTTTCAATTCAGTAGTTGTTGTGAATAAATAAATCCTCATATTTCATATGGTTTGTTTGGCTAGCTTAGCAGATGGAACACAACTGCGCGCATTAGTAGTCCCTAAGGTTTCTTTGGGTAACTGATATACTACTGATTAGGAATTTTTGTAACTGCGTTATCCTATGTTAATCTCCGATATGTGAAGTAAGTTACTGAAAACTAATTATGACGAAACTTTGTTCTTATTAGGGAAGAAATTAACCAGAATTATTAGGAAACCCATATTTTAATTATTAATCAAGTAATGAGGTGTTTTGGAAGTGCATTGCCCATCTAAGATCCTGACACCGGTCTTGTGTTTTCGGCAATAGTCACAATGAGGATAGTGATCATGCTTTTTTGCTAGTCCTCTTATTTTGAGAATCTGGCAATCTGTACTCTTAGACTGGCTGGGGTTTTCGTTTGTGCTACAGATGGAAGTAAAGCAATTGTATATTCAACTTGGAAGCTGTTTGAGAGTGAGGAAAGTCCCAAATCCTAGACATATGTTTTGGTATGCTTCCTGCTGGTGTGTATGGAGATTGAGAAACAATGCTGATTTCAGAAATGGAGAAGTAGATACTACGTACTGGCCTGCTAGCACAAATTAAAACCTTAACTTGGCAACGGTTGCTTTATAAGAGGGGAAACTTTCCAGGTAGTGATTATGCCTCGTGGTGTATTAACCCCATTCGGGTGTCTCTCTAAATTGGATTTTTTGCAAAATCCTTAGGGTAGCCAAGCTAAGGATTTGATTTTTTGTGGGATGTATTCCCTGTAGGTCTTGTACAGTGGCATTGTAAATACTCTTCTTTAATAAATATATTCAACTTTGTTTGCCTTAAAAAAAATCAGGTAATTAATGAGTTTTTTTTCAATCATAATTTATTTAGATTTTTTAGACTTTAAATATATTTTTTTATGCAATCAGTTTAAATTTAATTTTCATTTTTATATCTACAATTTCAATATAATTTTCATATTTAAAGTATTTTGATATTACATAAAAGCATATTAATATGTAAATTATTATAGGTTATATTCACAATTTCATAGGAATTTAACACCTGATTTTGTTTTTTTTATAGTGCATTGTCTCCAAGAAAACTTCCAACACCCACTTATATATCTCAATAGTCTCATATGCCAATAGAGGACAACCAAAAATACTGATTTGAGAATGGTGATTACATCCAGAGAAAAAAACATCAAAGGCTTATTATATCTCTTCTTTTTGTAAGTCATGTCAAACACAAGAATGTCATCAAAACATTGGAAATCCAATCTACTACATCCATCAACCCAAATGCTTCAATTTTCCATTAGATGCAGTCTCAATTTTGGAATAGAACATTGGATTGATAACAGTCTTACCTTTTAAATAACTCAGTGCAACTCGCACATCACCCTCTGTAATTAGCAGACACTTTTTCCGATGCAAATGGTTATACAAATCACTTTTTTCAAAGCAAACACTACCATAACTACCCTTTTGAGCCAACAAACATCCCATTATGTAGCAAGTCCTTACATCAAATGAATGCAGACTATGAGCTTTATCTAAATCAAACAAAACACGATCCTTGGCATATGATGAACATGGATTTATCTCCAAATTGATGTCTTGTAATCTAGGAATACATGAAGCTTAGCTGAGCAATTAGTGTGAGTGATGGGTCAATGGTCTCTTTTTCTATTTGATCACATGAAGTGTTTGTTATTTCTCAAACCCTATCTGTTGCATACAAACATACGTTTGATAGCCTTACCATGAACATCCCGACTAACACCATCTTTCCTCACAACATGACCATGACTTGTAGCATATCTCGTGTAGGAATCAAAAGCCTTTTCCTCACTGTCAAACACAGGATTCTTTATTTGATCACCATCCAGATCAACTTTTATACTCATCATATTTTACATCTTCCTCTTCCTTAACATTTTAAACACCAACATCCATATCATCTTCATTGGAATTATCGTCAAAATTAACATCAATATATGATGATTGATTTCTTTGCCATCACCCAAATTAGCAATTGAATCCACAATGAAGATATCCATATACATTATATATAAATAAATAATGCAAATAATTAAGCGAAGCAAACCAAAACTACTATTCTAATTCATACAATATATTGTATGCAACATCAAATTACATATACCCATATTATATATTATTGAACATAACAAATCAAGTAAATTGCTAGATCTAAGATCTACATGGAACAAGAAGGGTATGCTTCCCTAGGAAATAAGAGGTTACTAACTAATATGATAAGGAAATGTGTTTTCAAATTTACTTGAAATGACCACAATATCCCATGACTAGTGCTAGTAGTCCAGAAAGAGATACCAAAAGTTACAAAGATAGAACATTAAAAAATGGGACAAAATGAAACGTAATACTAAAAAAATGCAAACAAGAATAAAAAATTATAGCTACCCAAAAGAAAACAATTTTAGAGCCTTGCTTGACTTAAATAGTGTAAGATATAGCAACAGGGCCTCTGAAAAGTAACTACAAGAAAACAAGTGAATAATGACTGACAAATTAGTCGCTATTATAGGAAAATCAGTTTCTATATGGATTAGCAACTACAATTGTTTGGTTGCTATAACTATGGTCGCTATTTCATATCAACTGATTTCACGGTTGCTCTTTAATTACTGTTTCAGTGACTGAACAACAGCAACTGATGTTAATTAATTTAATAGCATAATTCAATGACTGTGTCAGTGACAAATTTGTTATCTCAGTCGCAAAATCAGTCTCTTATTGCAACATTTGTTTTTTTTAGTTGTATTTTTAATAAAATAAAATTAACTAATAAACATGTAAAGTATGTGTTGTAATCAATAGAACTCAACTTGATAGGTTTATCAAAACAAATATCAAAAATCATCCAAACAAAGTGTCAAAACATTTACAATAATAAGTAATTATCTATTTATCAATAATTCATCGATCAATAATATGATTACGCATATCAAGTTTGATTTGTAGAATATATAAAAATAAAAACATCAAGAGTCACCCAAACTAAGTATCAAAATATTTAAATAACTAGTTTATCTAGATAACTACACAAAAAGTATCAAGACTCGTCCAAACTAAGAATCAAAACATTTACAATATCAGTAAGTAACTAGTTATTTAGATAAGTACACAAAATGTCTATGACTTTAGTCTAGCAATAGTATAAAGTTAAACTCAAGAAGGTTTGAAGTTTATCTTTTCCATCAATTGTTGCAAGATTTGTTTGTTTCGTTGAATATCTCATTGTTTACCACTTTCTCAAGAAGATCATGATGAAGAATTAGAGCCACGATAGAAGTGTCTCCCAATTGCTTTGCTTGACTCTAATCCAAGCCCATATACCTTTCCTTTTTTTTTTATTCCAGCAACTTGAGTCCAAACTTAAAATTCATCAGATGGAGACTCTCCTGTAATAGATGCTGATTTGGAGGCTTTTTCCCATGCATGTGTATCATACCCAAATTTCATCTGGGGACACTTGTTGTCGGTATATGGACCTTGGTTGATCACTTTGGAACACTTAAAACAAGCATCGTCGCGTAATCCATAAAGTTCTGTGATGTTTCAGAAAGAAATCAACCAAAAACATGAAATGGGGGTGTATTTAGCAAAATGGGGGTGTAAATAGCAACTAGGCTCATTTGGGCCCATCCAAAAGACTCTGGAGAAAAGGTTGCTTCTGGTGGAAGCAACCCAGCTTGCCTGGGCAAGCTGGGCGGCAACCACCTCCCCTTTTCTCCTATAAATAGGGGAAAGTGGCTGAGTTTAAAGGGTCCAACAATTTTTGCACTGAGTTTTCACTTGAAATTAGTGTGGAGAAGAGAAAGAAGGGAAACAATCCAAGACGAGGTGCTTCTGTAATGCTTTTGAGACGTTTCCATAAGTGATTCCGTGGAAGTTCTTCATCGTTCTTCGATCTTCAACCGGTAAGTTCTCGAATTCGATGCTTTCAATTCATTTTATGCACCCTCAGTGGTCCATTCTTGTTTTGTATGCTTTCATTCTTATTTCGTTTACTTTTGGTATTCTTTTCTTTTGGTTTTAACGGGTTTTGACAGATCATTTAAGTCGTTGTCTCGTTTAATAATTGATAAAAATGGATTTCAACTTATCATTTGTGTTGTAATCTCGTTTAATCTCTGTTAAAACAAAATCCAACCGATCGTTCATGCCGTAGTCTCGGTTAAATAAAAAAAGCAAAAAACGTAAGAAATTAGTGAGGAGAAGAGAAAGAAGGGGAAAAATCCAAGCTGAGGTGCTTTCGTAACGCTTCCGAGACGTTTCCGTAAGTGATTGCGTGGAAGTTCTTCATCGTTCTTCGATCTTCAATCGGTAAGTTCTCGAATTCAAAGCTTTCAATTCATCCTATGCATCCTCAGTGGTCCATTCTTGTTTTGTATGCTTTCATTCTTATTTCGTTTACTTTCGGTATTCTTTTCTTCCGTTTTTAACGGGTTTCGACCGATCATTTAAGTCATTATCTCGTTTAAAAATTGATAAAAATTGATTTCAACTGATCATTTGTGTTGTAATCTCGTTTAATCTTTGTTAAAACAAAATCCAACCGATCGTTCATGCCGTAGTCTCGGTTAAATAAAAAAAAAGCAAAAAACGGAAGAAATTAGTGAGGAGAAGAGAAAGAAGGGGAAAAATCCAAGCTGAGGTGCTTTCGTAACGCTTCCAAGACGTTTCCGTAAGTGATTGCGTGGAAGTTCTTCATCGTTCTTCGATCTTCAACTGGTAAGTTCTCGAATTCGAAGCTTTCAATTCATCCTATGCACCCTCAGTGGTCCATTCTTGTTTTGTATGCTTTCATTCTTATTTCGTTTACTTTCGATATTCTTTCCTTCCGTTTTTAACGGGTTTCGACCGATCATTTAAGTCGTTATCTCGTTTAATAATTGATAAAAATGGATTTCAACTGATCATTTGTATTGTAATCTCGTTTAATCTCTGTTAAAACAAAATCCAACCGATCGTTCATCCCGTAGCCTCGGTTAAATAAAAAAAGCAAAAAAAATAATAAAATAATCAAAATATCTGAAAAAATAATAAAATAATAATAAAAAAAGGCTCAATCGGACATTTTACTTTGAAAGTCCCTTTAAATGAGTTGATAATAATCAAGTGAAACTAAGGCTAAAATCAACTCACAAATCAAGCTTTGTCCGCAAAAAGGTCACTTGAAACCGTTTTAAGGTCCAACGCCTTAAATGGTCCCCTTTGCTTTTATCGGTTAAAATAGACCGTTCAAAAGTATAAAATCAAACACACCATGTAACTTTATCGCTTTTACAAAGAACTACGTAGGTCTGATTTCCTCATCGCAATTGAGGATACGTAGGAGCAAAAGCCCCGCTTTTGTCGATCCTAAAAGATAAAAAAACATAAAAAAGGGAAAAATAAAACAATTTGAAGTCATGGTATTGCACATTTAATTAAAACCTGTCGTCCCTTGTGACGGATGCATGGGGTTCTAATACCTTCCCCGTGCGTAAAAACAACTCCTGAACCTTTCATACTTAAAGTTCGTAGACCCACTTTTTGGTTTTTCTAACGTTTTCCCCAAATAAACGTTGGTGGCGACTCTGCGCGTTTTCCTCCCTTGGAAGACGCACCTGTCAGTCTCACGTCACCCTCCTGTCGAAGGGTAGGTCGCGACCGTTGGCGACTCCACTGGGGACTGGTTTTTTTTTTTAGAGTTAGGCCTATTAATCTTTTGTGCAAATGTCATGATTTTCCTTTATTTCCTTTATGTTCTTTTATATAACTCCTTGATGCTTTTAAGCGTGTTTAAGGTATGCATGAGATAGATATTTATTCATTTGATGCACACAATGACCAACACCTTTTTGCACACACGGTGAGTTGAAAAAAAAGGGCCCTATACCCGAGTCCATGGGAACATAGGAAGTGGAAGTGAATCCGTGGTCATGTTAAGTCTCTGACTTGATTGATAACGGTGAAACCTCATCTCGATTTTTTCTCTTTGATGATATGTTGTTGCTGGTAGTCCCTACCGCCACAATGTTGTTTTCAAAGGGAATGATACCTCTGGAAACCATCAAGAGAGATATGACCACCTTGGGAATTGTTACTAAAAGCCTTTAGTTCCTCCCGTTTAGGTTCCTAAAATAGGGGCACGAAGCGAACACGCTGTGTGTTTTTGTTGTTTTCTTTAAACACTATCATGCATATCCCCTAAATGTCATGTGCATCTCTGTTGTATGATTGTTTGATGATATTACCATGCTTGTGCGTCCCCCTATTGCGCTACAAAACCATGCACGTTTTAAATCCACATCACGTCATCGCACATGCGTCGTATTTTGGGTCCCGTCATTTTGTCACGGGAAGCCGGAAGGTCCGTATCACCTTCTTGAGTACATACATGGGGCACTGTGTTGCCCAAATGTTGTAGTTAAGAAGAGGTAATCTTCCGGGCTCTCGTTTCCGTAAAATGCATTTGGGTCATGCATCGCATAAGCATCCCTTCATGCATTCATCCATTTTCTCCCATGGTAGATGTCAGAGTATTGATTCACACAGGACTTTTTCATTTTAGAAAAACATGGGATCAAATCAAACACCTTTGTTCAAGAAAAGGTTCTATCAAGTCAAAATCAAGAGCCTAGAAGTCACCAGTTTGCGAGAGTTGGTACAGTTGATGGGTCAACTTCAACGGCAAGCCTTCCGCAAAGCCTATGGTAAGATCTAGGACCTAAATACGACAGAGGTCTCCATGGAGGCAATTGCCTCCCTCACCCAGTATTATGACCAGCCCTTGAGGTGCTTCACCTTTGAAAATTTCCAGCTAGTACCCATTGTGGAAGAGTTTGAAGAGATCCTGGGATGCCCACTGGAGGAAGGAAACCATATATTTTCTTAGGGTTCTATCCTTCCATGGCTAGAGTTGCCAAAGTAGTCAAAATCTCGGCAAAGGAATTGGACCGAGTAAAGCAAAACAAAAATGGAGTAGTCGGAGTACCAAGGAAGTGTTTGGAAGAGAAGGCAAAAGCCTTGGCAAGTCAATGCGAATGGGCTCCTTTCATTGATATCCTGGCACTTTTGATCTTCGGAGTTGTCCTCTTTCCAAACACGGATGGGTTAGTGGACCTAGCAGTGATTGACGCTTTCCTCGCCTTTTACCACAGTAAGGAAAGCCCGGTCGTCGCTATCTTGGCCGACATATACGATACGTTCGACCGAAGATGTGAAAAGAGCGGTGCAAGAATTGTCTGCTTCACACCGGCCCTCTCTGTGTGGTTGGTTTCACACCATTTCCGCCAAGAAGGGAGGACGTCTGTCCACTACAAGGTCACCACTCGTGCGTCAAAAAAAGAGAGGCGAATAGGGACCAACTCTTAGCTAGCATAGAAGGAGTATCCATTAACTGTTTGCCTCACTGGAAGGAAGGAAGAACTGAGATTGTATTCTCATTTGGAGGATTTCCAAATGTTCCCTTGATAGGAACAAGGGGTTGTATTAACTATAATCCCATCCTCGCCATAAGACAGTTTGGCTACCCCATGAGAGGAGCGCTGTCAGAGAAAGGCCTCACGCCCTTCATCGCACGGGGTTTCAGTGACCCCAATGCGAAAGTGCTTCGAGAAGTCCATGAGGCATGGGGGATGGTGCAAAGGAAGGACAAAGAACTTAGGGGAAGCAGCAATGGGAGTATCGGCAGCTATCGTAAGTGGCTGAGAACCCACACACAAGGCTTGGATTGGCTCCCAAAGCTAAGAGCTGCAAGGGAGGAATAGGATGAAGCTCCAGAAGAGAGCGAAGAGGTACAAGCCCTAAAAGTGGAGCTTGAGAAAGCCCAAGCGGTCAAGGAAAAGTTTAAGTCAACAGCCGTCAGAGTTCGAAAAGTGTATGATGAACTGAAAGACATCAACGCGGCCACCGCCAAAGCCTTGGAGAGAGAAACCAAGAGGGCCCGGAAGGAAGAACATGGTCGAAACAAGTTCCTAGGAGCTTTATGGGGCAGCAACAGTGAGCTTAAACTCCAAAGAGACAAAGGGACAGTCGCGAGTCAAAGGCATGGTTTTGAAAGATGAGTTAAAGGCTTGTCTAAGGTCCAAGAGGAGTTTGTCCCAATAGCTAAGCCAGACAGAAGGAAACATGTTGGCCATCATCGATAAATACAAAGAGGAGTTGAACCTGTCAATGGCTCATGAGCATAGGCTAGTGGATGAGTACGCCAAGGTATCAGCAGAAAAGGAAGCAAGGGGAAGAGTAATCGATTCATTGCATCGGGAGGCGATAATGTGGATGGACCGATTTGCCCTACCTTGAATGGAAGTCAAGAGCTTCCTCGACTGCTAGCTAAAGCCAAGGCAATGGCAGACGTATACTCGACCCCCAAGGAAATTCATGGGCTCCTCGGCTATTGTCAACACATGATAGACCTAATGGCCCACATAATTAGGAGCCGTTAAGGCATTTGTATTAGCACTCCGATTTTGGCTAGTTAAAACCTTTTCCTCTCTAAATAAAACAAGGTTAATACCATGAGTTTGCTTAAAGGACCAATGTGAATCCAATGCTCCGACAATTTATCTCTAGCATGCATTCATGTTTAAATTCCTTGTTGCATACTCACCACATTTTGTCTCTTTAGGGAGAACACCATAACTAAACGCGCTCCAAGGCATCCCTATTGAACTCGATCCAAATCTAGGACAATGGGTGACTTAGAGGAGGTGCAGGAGCAGATGAAAGTCGATATGTCAGCTTTGAAAGATCAAATGGCTTCTATGATGGAAGCCATGCTAGGGATGAAGAGGTTAATGGAGAGTAACGTAGCCACGGTTGTCGCCGCTAGCACAGTCGCCGAAGCAGACCCGATCCTTCCATCCGCAACGCATCATCCCATCCCGGACATATTGGGACGAGGGAGAGACACATTGGGGCATGCCAACAGCCTGAATCTGGGATACAACCGAGGTGCTTACCCTTACGATTTACCCCCCAACTTTACACCACCAGCCATGCATGATAACATGGGTCATGTCACTCCTCTCACCCTTGAGGGGCAGCCTCCTCAACATCCCGACGGTGCCCATGAGGACCCTCGGGAGTGCGCTCATGGGGACATCGACTCCTACCACCCTTTCCCCACCGAGGGACCAGCGCCTAATGCACTACCTCAGCCCAACATCGCGGGAGTCTCTCAACCCCGCCCAATGCACTCTTATCCGTGGGGGGGCTGCCTCCGGCAGCGAAAGGAAAAGAAAAACTTGATCTCATCGAAGAGAGATTGAGAGCAGTGGAGGGATTCGGTGATTATCCTTTTGTAGACATGATCGACCTGTGTGCTTAGTGCTAGACGTCATCATTCCCCCGAAATTCAAGGTACCAGATTTTGATAGGTACAAAGGGACGACTTGCCCCAAGAATCACTTAAAAATGTACTGCTGAAAGATGGGTCCATATTCTAGAGACGGGAAGTTATTGATGCATTTCTTCCAATATAGTTTGGCCGGAGCGGCAGTCATCTGGTATACTAACTTGAAAGCTTCTCACATCCACACATGGAAAGACTTGATTATTGCCTTCATTAGGCAGTATCAGTATAATACTGACATGGCTCCCGACAGAACCCAACTGTAGAATATGAGCAAGCGGGAGCACGAGTCTTTTAAAGAATATGCCCAACAGTGGAGAGATTTGGCAGCGCAAGTGGCCCCTCCCATGGTCGAGAGGGAGATGATCACGATGATAGTAGATACACTGCTATTATTCTACTATGAGAAGTTGGTGGGTTATATGCCCGCTAGCTTTGCAGATTTAGTGCTCGCGAGAGAGAGAATTGAAGTAGGCTTGAAGAGAGGGAAGTTTGATTATGTCTCTCCCGCCGGAACCAACAATAGGAGGACTAGAACAGTTGGGGAAAAGAGAAAGGAGGGGGACGCCCACGCTGTCACATCGACACCTGCTTGGCCAAAACCTTACCAAGCCTCGCATGGTACCCACCAATACGCACATCATCACTCGAGTTTTTCGGCACGCGCCGGAAGCTCTTCCTGCTCAGCGCTCGTCCAGCCAAGGACGAGATCAGTGTTTTTATGCTTTTTCTGATTGATAGGTTTCGCTGGTTGAGCTATTGGTCAGTCGATTGAAGGTTAAGCTCGAATGAAATTCGTGTCTTATCTTTACTTCTCTTTTATCTCCAATAAAAGATAAGTAAAGAGGGGCAACTGTCACACCCTAATTTCGTTCGGGGACACTTGTTGTCGGTATGTGGACCTTGGTTGATCACTTTAGGACACTTAAAACAAGCATCGCGTGTAATCCATAAAGTTCTGTGATGTTTCGGAAAGAAATCAGCCAAAAAAATGAAAATTGGGGTGTATTTAGAAAAATGGCGGTGTAAATAGCAACTGGGCTCATTTAGGCCCATCCAAAAGACTCCGGAGAAAAGGTTGCTTCTGGTGTAAATAGCAACTGGGCTCATTTAACACCTCCCCTTTTCTCCTATAAATAGGGGAAAAAGGTTGAGTTTAAAGGGTCCACCAATTTTTGCACTAAGTTTTCACTTGAAATTAGTGAGGAGAAGAGAAAGAAGGGGAAAAATCCAAGCCGAAGTACTTCCATAACGCTTCTGAGACGTTTTCGTAAGTGATTCCGTGGAAGTTCTTCGCCGTTCTTTGTTCGTTCTTCATCATTCTTCGATCTTCAACCGGTAAGTTCTCGAATTTGATGCTTTCAATTCATTCTATGCACCCTCAGTGGTCCATTCTTGTTTTGCATGCTTTCATTCTTATTTCGTTTACTTTCGGTATTCTTTTCTTCCGTTTTTAACGGGTTTCGACTGATCATTTAAGTCGTTATCTCGTTTAATAATTGATAAAAATGGATTTCAACCGATCATTTGTGTTGTAATCTCGTTTAATCTCTGTTAAAACAAAATCCAACCGATCATTCGTGTCGTAGCCTCGGTTAAATAAAAAGAAAGCAAAAAATAATAATAAAATAATCAAAATATCTGAAAAAATAATAATAAAAAAAGGCCCAATCGGACATTTTACTTTGAAAGTCCCTTTAAATGAGTTGATAATAATCAAGTGAAACTAAGGCTAAAATCAACTCACAAATCAAGCTTTGTCCGCAAAAAGGTCACTTGAAACTGTTTTAAGGTCCAACGCCTTAAACGGTCCCCTTTGCTTTTATTGGTTAAAATAGACCGTTCAAAATTATAAAATCAAACACACCATGTAACTTTACTGCTTTTGCAAAGAACTACGTAGATCTGATTTCCTCATCGCAATTGAGGATATGTAGGAGCAAAAGCCCCTCTTTTGTCAACCCCAAAAGATAAAAAAATATAAAAAAGGGAAAATAAAACAATTTGAAGTCATGGTACTGCACATTTAATTAAAAGTCGTCGTCCCTTGTGACGGACGCGTGGGGTTCTAATACCTTTCCCGTGCGTAAAAACAACTCTCGAACCTTTCATACTTAAAGTTTGTAGACCCACTTTTTGGTTTTTCTAACGTTTTCCTCAAATAAACGTTGGTGGCGACTCCGCGCATTTTCCTCCCTTGAAAGACGCACCCGTGAGTCTCGTGTCGCCCTTACGCTGAAGAGTAGGTCGCGACAATGTGTAAATTGTAACTATAAACACAAAAATTAAAGGCTAGTTAATGGTAACAACATAAAAAAGACACAAATTTTAGACAAATTAACACATAAACTTTGTGGCTTACATCTATATGTGTTAATCTCTAATCCACCTTTGTCTTGTCTTTCTTACGTTTGTGTGTATGACGAAACAACTCTGATAGGGTAGGAGGTTTGTCATTCAACTTTGTCTAAAATAAATTGAGAATTGAAAAATGAAAATATCCATCACAAAAGGCAAACATGTTTCTTAACTTATTAATGTTATTATATTCCCATTGGGTCCAATCAGTACAGTCAAATGACAAGGTATGCTACAATCTCATGATTGGAACCAATTAATTCAACTTTAAAACAGTAACATGCCTAATAGAAACAAATAATAAAAAATAAATATCATCACACAAAATTTAACTCCTACAAATCCAGTTAGAAAAATAGTAAAAAAAAATCATTAGAAGCACAACAGATAACTGCTAAAGTTGTTCATTCTAAACTAAAATAGAAATTTCAATGTTCTAACTTGCCTAAAATAGAAAGACAACCAACCGATCAATAAAATAAGAAATATTGGACTAGATACAATATTTGGGGTCACATGAAAGTTTCAAATTCAAATTTAATTCAGATTTTTGTTGTGCATCTTAGCCTAAAAAAATGAGAAAAGATGCCAAAGTTACAGTGTAAGCTTGCAACACTATATAAGATATATGAATCTGATAAACTTGGGTGAATATCAATAGCATAACAACTAATATCAAATTAACCTCAATGGAGATCATCACTAAATATCAATTAAAGTGAAACTTTTTAATGTTTTCTAGAATTTTTCCAGAATTTCCCTATGCTGAGAAGTGGTAATAAAGCCACCCATATGGAGTGAAACTCCAAATCCTTCACATTCATTTGCTTGGTTAATTTTTGCAGTTAAACTTTTTACCTTGAATTCTTTAGTTCCTCAATGTTTTTTACCTTGAATTCTTTAGTTCCTCAATGTTGGCATAATTTGTTCCACACGTTTTCCACAGTCCAATGTGGCTTCTTCATTGTTGTGTTAGCCTCATTTAAGTGATTTTTCAATATGGCAACATCTCACATTTCAAATTTATTTCTTGCCCTACTATGGTAAGGTCGACAGATAAAATACTTTCTCTACAAAATAAAATGAGTTAAAAATATAATAATATAGATTGACATTAATAATTACTTTAAAGTAATCACTAATATAAACACATACCAGAAACTCAGTGAACCACATCTTTCTAACTGTAAGAGGTACCTTCTTCCATGATGGCCTTGCTTCTATATAATGGCTTTTGAAAATATCACCTATGGTAGTAGCTGCAACATATGAAGGCAAGAATCTACAACAAATATATTTTTATATGTACAAGTTATATATAAAATACATTAAAATTTAACATGCTTAAATTTGAAGTGATGTACCTATCTCCATCAAGTATTAAAACAAGCTTGTGGCTACTGCTTTGCATTCTGATGCATTTTGAGCATAAGTAGAACCAGATGCTCCATGTGATTCTCCTCCATGCCAAAAATCAAAAGTAGTTGAATAAGGTGCTCTAATTGGTAGGGTAGAACTAGCATGTGCTCCAACTTGTTATCCGAATGAAGGAGTAGAACCATCATTTGCTCTTAGTGAAGGAGAGAAATCCACATTTGCTCCAACTAAAGAAGCTTCATCAACATGAGCTCTTAGTGATGTTGTAGTACTAACATGTGCTCCAAGTGTCCCAGACATTGGATGTCCACCATGTCCAAAATGAGGTGTCCTAGTTGATGTAGTAGTATGAGGTGTCCTAGATGATGTTGTAGTAACAGCTTATACTCCAAGTGTATTGGTTGGTAATTGATTTAGTTGTTTCTGTAATATCACATTTTTCGTAAATAAATTTAAAAGGTTTTTTTTTGGTAAAAAAATATAGAGTTCTAGAAAATGGTGAGATTTTATAATTAAAAAAAATAAGGAGAAACAAATGTATTAAAATAATGGTTTGAAGGAAAAAAAAAAAAGAAAGATATTTGATTTATTCATTTGATAGGAAATAAAATTGAGTATTTTTTTAAATAATAAAAAAATAGAGTAAATAATAGGTTGTGAGTACCCTAACTATAAATAGAGGCATCTTAGGTCATTTTTGAGACTGACGATACTTCTTACGCCTCCTCTTCCTCTCAATTTCGTTTCCCATTTTCCTCCTCCCAAAACTCTCTTTTTCCCGCATATCACCAAACCTGCCTCAGAAAAACACTAATCTCGCACTCATTCAAACCTTGTGTTCGAGGGAGCAGATTGTTAGGTTGATGACTATGAAGAGCCTCATGCTAGAGGACACGGGAACACAATGCTCTGATAGGATGTGACATTGGGGTATAGATTTCTATATTAACTACATGAAGTCTTGGACGCCCCTGTTTTGAGCCAAGATGATTTATTATTTATTTGGACAAGTTTTATTATGATGTTAGAAAAGTGAATGTGAGCCTTTTACCCTGTTGAAAGGCTTGTATTTAAATGTGTTTTAAAAAACTTTTAATTAATTCTGATTTCTTATTCTTTTATTATTAATACATATATGTGAGGGGTAGAGGGCATCACATTTAGTGGTATCAAAGCAGGTCAAACCTTTGGTCGGCCAGTGTGTTATGTGCTTACCATATTCTAGTGTGCACTCTGTGTGATTACTTATGAATGCTTTTGTTGAACATGCTTGAATTATTATTTGTATTTTCCTTTGCATGATTAAATGAGATTGAATGATGTCTGTGATGTGTGTTGCATCCTTAATGTCTGCTATACCATAAATCCATTATTGAGACATAAGTTATGAGACTGGCCATCTCTATAATTTGTGAAGTGCGGTAGGATGTCATGGCAAGCCATTAAGTGATACAAGTTGTCTTGAAAACTTGATGTGTGTATTAATGTCGTCAAGAACCTTGAACTTGCAAGTGTGATGTGAATGAGTGTGTTTAATCGATGTGCTAACATGTGTTGGCTAATCCCTTCTTTTCTTAGTGTGTGATCATAAATGTGATTCTTGAAACTTATGATTCGTTAAATACATCCTAGTGACTGTTTAATTCTTACTTCTTATATGTATGCTATATACTTGTTATAGAAACCTTATAATTCTATGTATGCTTGTAGTATGGTGTTCTACCTTAATTGCATAGATAATATCGTTGTTTGTGATTTCTTGTTCTTAGTGATGCTAATATCTTATAGTTCGATGACCCATATCATGATATATTTCATAAGGAATACTATTTTGACTATACCTTCTAGTTCTAGTACAACCCATTTTCTTGTGTTGCATGCTGAAGTCAAGTAACTCGATTATACTTGCAAGCCCTAGTATAATTCATTCTTTGTGTTGTGAGCCTATGTCAAATAGTTTTTTATTAATGATGTTTATGTCACAATCAAACGATTGTTAACGTCTCCATATGGGTGTAAATTGTGGTCATGTTTTCATTTATAGAATTCATTCGAAATATTTGTTGTTGATTATGAATAAGTGATCATTCTTGATTTAAAATTATCGTCTCCTAATCAATCAAGTGTTCATCTTGTTATGGGCTGCTCATCTTCCTATCATGTCCTGTTAAACTGCTTGATAATATGTCATGTTGTTACTTCTGTTACGAATAAAGAGAGACTTCGCCCTTGCCAATCACTTTAAGGTGTTTCGAGAGGAAAATACTTGAGTGGGCACGATCCTTGTTACTTGTAGACAAAAGTCAAACTTAGTAAGTCGTGCACCTGTGTTCCTTAAGGCGTTAATTGCTAAGCATGGAAGGGTTCGAAAGTGAGTGTTCTTGCGTAAGGTAGGTGACCTAAAGGATTAGTGATGATAATTGTATGATTAGCGAGATAAATCTTAGTTATCTTTACCTTAATATGGGAAAAGTTTAAGGATGCTTTGATGACTACCTTAGTACCTGTTGTGGCCTCTACGTGTACCTGGTCATGCTTAGACAAGATCGATGTCCCTGTATGTTCATGGGATGCATGGACATGATCTCCCTACCTTGAGTTAGCTCTTGTAGTGATTTTGGTGATTGACGCTTTAGTGTGTTTCGAGTTAGGTTGGAGTATGTGAAGTATCTTAAAGTTGTTATAGACCCTTGAGAATCACCTTTCATGTTAAGCGTTTTGTTATGTATTTTAGTTAGATGAGGATGACCCTTAGAGTATGCTACGTCTAAGTGAGAGATAACTATAAATCCTTCTCAAGCAAAAGTCGTTTTGAGATGAGAGGAAACCTAAGATTTGAGTGCTCCTTTAACCTATATTGATCCCATATGGTTGGAGCGTTCTCGCAAAATAACGTGACCCTGACTGGTCTCCCTATGATTTTACCTAGTAAGAGTAACCTGACTTGCTAGTGTGTGGTTTGTCTTGTCATATACTCCTAGGCGCCCAATGAGGTTTTTCACTGACATTGTACCACATTGCATATAGGATTGAGTCTTAGTGAATCTTTTGCATAACGCTTGTGTATTGATCGATATTGATTGATTTAGTGATATTGTGTTTTGATCATGGAGTACGTGAATGTTGTGAAAATGAATGACATGTGTGGTGTTGTGATGTGATGTTGTGCAACAAAGTGGTGAAATAATGTGAGTTATGCTTAAGTAAGTTGTATTTTGTTTATATGATATTTATACCTATATGTTTTCTTGTTTCTCTCTATTAGTTAGGAATGTGATAACTCACTCCTCGTGTGCTATTTGTGTTTGAATCCTGTGATGATCTCAAACCTTGTGTTCGTGGGAGCAGATTGTTAGGTTGATAACTATGAAAAACCTCATGCTAGAGGACACGAGAACACAATGCTCTGATAGGATGTGACATTGGGGATATAGGTTTCTATATTAACGGCATGAAGTCTTGGACGACCCTGTTTTGAGCCAAGATGATTTATTATTTATTTGGACAAGTTTTATTATGATGTTAGAAAAGTGAATGTGAGCCTTTTACCCTTTTGAAAGGCTTGTATTTAAATGTGTTTTAAAAAAAATTTAATTAATTCTGATTTCTTATTCTTTTATTATTAATACATATATGTGAGGGGTAGAGGATGTCACAGTTTCCTCATTGAACAAATTTTGAGAATAAACTTTTCTTTTCTTTGGTTTGACACCTATAAATACCACAAAAATTTAGTGTTTAATCAAAATTCATATAAGTTTATAACAAAAGCTAATTAAAAACACAAGAATATATAATGTCATATATGTTACCCCAAAATAAAAGTTAAAAGTCAAGAATAGACTTAGCTTACATTTAATAACAAGAAAAGTAAATACAAAGATCATTCATCATCATCTTTATCATCATCATTATTTTCTTGATCAAATTCATGGCCATCACCACCACCACCACGATTATCATCAGATAATATTGATCATCAAATTCAATTTCCTCCCCATACTCCTCTTCATTAACTTTCACGTCATTTTGCACATTATTGAATTCCACCTCATCCTGCACATTATATTCATTATGTTGACCAACATTAAGTAAATTTCTTTGTTATTTATCCATATCCCCCTTCATCATCTTTTAAGTGACCAAATAACTCATCATTTGATGCAAAATCAGTATTAAAAAAAACATCTTGATATCCTCTTGTGTATTTCGATCATCAGCCATACCTCTTGTTTTGGTTTTAATGACAACCCACCAATTGAACTTTTCCTTAATTTTCAGGATAAGGCATATAATATACTTGAATTGCATTTGTTGCATGTATGAAAGGATCATAATTCAAATACATTTTACAATGATGTACCTCCACAATACCATATTCTTTATGAACTTTTACACCACAATTCCTTTCAAAATCAAACAATTGACAATAAAATACAACTAAATGTTTGGTTGGTTCTCCTTTGTTTTCATGCAATATGGGCATGCCAATCTTCCTAATTTACTCCAACCAGACAACATACCATATGCGGGAAAATCATTGATAGTCCATATTAATGCAGCTTGCATTATAAAATTTTGTTTTTATTCTTATATATCATTTGTCCGCACACCTTCACTCCATAATAATTTTAACTCAAATGGTTGCAAATATACATCTATTTTGTCCTTTGGATTTTTTGGCCTAGGGATAATTAAAGTTAAAAACATATAGGGGGTTGTAATCCATAGTTTTTGAGGCAGATTGTAGGGAGTTACAATTACTGGCCAACAAGAAGAAAGATTTCTTGATTGACCATATGGTGTGAAACCATCAACACATAAGCCTAATCTAACATTTCTCGATTCAGCTGCAAAAATGGGATACATTTAATCAAAATGTCTCCATGCTTCTCCATCTGATGCATGACACAAAACTCCTTCCTCTCTTCTATTTCAGAATGCCACGTCATATGCGAAGCAAAACTCATTGAGGCATATAATCTCTTAAGCCTAAAGAATGAGCGGTAAATAATGCATTCTCTTCATAGGGACACTTTTATGCTTACCCCTACCCACCTTTGTTTCCTTAAAATGAGATTTGTGACAAAACTTACATTTTGTTAGTTGTCTATCTTCCTAAATGTAGAATAACACACAACCATCAACACAACAATTAATTTTTTTTTTTTTTTACAGATAGACCAAGTTTTGAAACTATTTTTAAGGTCTTATAGTAATCTTCAAGTATAAAATTATTGCAGGATGTGTCTCTTTCAAAGGAGCCAATGTTTAATTAAAATATCGTTGGGACATGTTTCCCTTTGATTTAATTGTCAACAACCTAACAACAACAAATAATTTAGTGTGGTTATTACATCCCGACCACAGTGGTCCTTGGCAAGCATGCAATAAATCATAAAAAAAATTGCATCAATATTAGGACACTCATCATTTTGTTGATCATAATGTTCCCCAAACTCTTCCCCCAACAACTTCATAGATCATGCTCTCAAATCTATCAAACTATTCATTATGACCCTTATGTGCATTGCTAGCTAAATTTGGATGAGCATTAAAAACATATATTACACAAATTTGGATCACTTTCTCCGTGACATGTCCAATATCAATAATCAGATGTAAAACCCTTCTTGTACAGATGAACATTAACATCTTTAGAATCTAAGAAGGTGAGATTTTTTCATTTAGAACAAGGACGTCTAATTTTACCATTTGACAAGTTTCGTTGTTTGCATGCAAAAGACACAAATTCAGCTTCCCGATTCAAAAATCCTTCAATGTATACCCCTTTCGGCAAGGCAAAAGTCTATTATACATCCAACTACAATTTTCACGGATATCCATATTCTGTCATATAATTAAGCAAAACCAAATTTCAACGACTAATACATTTTTTTTAAAAGTATAACTTCATACATGAATAATAACAACAATTCAGCCAACAAAAAGAATTTAAACAACAACCAGAAAGTTTGGAAGCAACCAAAGTATTATACAACAAACCGAAGTTCTGACAAGAAACATAATTATACAACCAAAATATTGATAACACTATTACAAAGTAGGCTTTCTACATCGGTTCTACAAGACTTTTTACATCAGTTTTGACGTGTCATAGTAGCCGATGATGTAGAAAGTACATCATCCTACTACGACGGATAACGGACCATCTTAGAATGGGTAGTGTTCAAAGACGGGTTTCAAGCAAAACCCGATGTAGCATACTAACTTTTCTACATCAATTATTAAGAGGACCGATGTAGATTATCTTCATTCTACGACGGGTTGTCCTCTAAACCCGTCTTTGAATTCCACATTTCTACATCGGTTGTGCTGATAACCGATGTAGAATGGACATGATACTACATTGGGTTTTGGCGACAAACGTCGTAGAAGGATACCCCTTGATAAAGAATTCTACATCGATTGTGGTTGTAACCGATGCAGAATTGTTCGGATACTACATCGGTTTTTGGAATAACCGATGTAGATTTACTAATTTTATTTTTATTTTTTTGCTTTTTTGTTCATGAACGACAATAACAATATTTAAATATAATTAAACCTAATGTCTCCTATGACACTTATTTTATAAACATTGGTCAAATTTCAGAAATGAAAATAGTAAATTTCAACAATAAACACTTATTATAAAAACCCCAATTTGAATCTGATTTGTGGTTTGGATCGATGCCACCATTCTTCATCTCAGGAGGACAAGAAATAAGGCAAAGCCTGCAAAACCAAGTTCCCAGGAAGTTGAGGAAGCATTGGCTCCAAAAGCTTAACATATAAGAATTAGTGAAAGGGGGGGGGGGGGGGTTAACAATTCTGTTAAGAGATTAAAAAAGTAATGCAGGTAAGAATACCTTGAAGGAAACACTCCAGCAGCAGACCTAGGAACAAGATGACTACCAATGAGAAATTCCACTGAAGGGAAAATAATTCTGTACAAAAACAAAACAAAATATTAAAAAAAACAATTAATACAAAAGAAAGTAGAACTTATATGCAGGGAAAATTAAAAAGAATGATCATAAAGACATCATGACATATAGGCAACTTATGGTTCCATTAAAGCTAATAAGTATAGCAATTGCATGCCATGCATGGTTTATTGTGAACAATGTCAATCCATGAAGAAGAACCATCTGTCCAATATTAATGATGGATCTCTGCACAGATTTATTGCCTCCCCTAGCCTACATCTGTATGCAGCATGACCCTATCCTCTTTCATTCCTCTCTACTGAAAATTTGCCACTGATGCTGTCAAAGCACCACAATCACTAGCTGCCTTCATCAGTAGTTCAGAGAATTGTTTCTGCATAAATTAGAGAAATATGACACAAGCATTACAATGTATGTCTTGCATTGATTAAAATTTACACTCAATAATAGTTCAACATTTACATCAATTTTCTACTAAAGTTGGTAGTGAGGATATATGGTGATATTATAATTTAGAACTAATTTGTTATTGACCCCAAGATTAAAATTTGTAATTTCAATTGGGTAACTAGGTGAAAGTATAGGAAAAAAACATTTAAAATTTGTAATTTGTTATTGACCCCAAGATTAAATAGAAGACATCACAAGTCTCGGATGGTGACTCCAGGATCCTGCGGTTGTCTTTTAAATGTAGAGAGGTTCAGGTTCATAAATATTGTGCACTATTTTAGTCTTTTTTATTTTGGGTTTCTTTTCTTTAAGGAGAAATTGAGTTAAACAAAATTTTATCAAAGGGGATTTTTGAAAAGGTAATTTTTTTAAAGAAGATTTAAAAAAAAACAATTTTTTAAAAGAGCTATTTTTAAGAGTTTTAGACTTTTTCTTCTCTTTCTTTTTTCCTCCAAATTTTAAGACTCAAGTATATAATATTTAAGAAATTTCAACTTAAAGATTAATTTTTACATTAAGAAGATTATAAAATTACTAATAACTTTAATTTTAAATATTATTTAGTTTTAACTTTTAAATAGTTTTTAAGCTTAAAAGTTGTATTAAATGCTATATTAGTATGACATCGAAATCGAACAATACTAGTACAAGTAATACTAGATTATGTTTGATGGCGTATGGTACATTACTGGAAAGAAAAAAAATTAACACTTCAATAAAAAAATGTATTCTATTTATTTAAATTTGTTATGTTATATTTCTTTTAGATAAATGAAAGATTTTAAGGTGAACGTTCAACAAAAAAAAAAAAAAAACTGTATATAAAGATTAACACATTTTATATGCCTTTCATTTTCCAAAGAAGCAAATTTTTAAAGGAAACTAGATCCAATAGCTAGCGATTGATTTAAGAGAGTTTTAGATTTTCACAACAGTTGTATTCACTTTTTTAAAAAAATTATTTATGCATTGTTATTTAATTTTCTTTCTTTTCTTTTTTTATTATTATCTACGCTTGATAATTTCTTTTTAGAAAAATTGACGCAATTCAATTTGTAAATTTTACAAATGTGAAAAAGACAACTAAGTTGGGAAATATAACTCATCCTATTTAGAGATGGGTTGATGAATTGTAAAATGATGCGTTCCAAGCCTATATATTTGTGAAATTTCATCACCTTAGTATCAGCTTTGTCGTTAGTCTCTTGATCATGTCCAGAAGGTTCCCTTGATTCGTGAGGTGTACATTCAGACTGGACGAATAAAATTCAAAAGACTGTTATTAACAAGTTTTCCCATAAAACAATGCCAACTCACTAACAAAAAGGGAAATTCCTACATTCTTACCTTGTTCCACATGCTAGGCTTAATCATCAACATTTGGGGGGAGCAATTGAGTTCAAGCTTCCATCTATTTTAAAACAACTGAATAAGGAACTACCAGCACAAAAATAAACAGGTAAGATTGGATAAAAATAAAATTTAAAGAAAAAATAAATATAGAAAAAAATAAAATTTCAAGAATAAAAAAAAAAAGGATTTAATAAGATGTAATAAAGTAAAAGAAATCATAATTTATGGTTGCTTCCCAGTTTTCATCCATGATTGGGATGGGTGCTCCAAGAAGTACAACTTTTTCTACAAGTTCAGCTGTCAATAATAAGCAGGACAGATATTAAAAGTATGGTAACCTTTCATTCAACGGATAAACATGAAAAGAGTATGCAGGGACATTAAATTATATGCATCCATCACTACAGGTTAAAACATAAAAGAACAGGAAAAAAAAACAAAAAAGGGATATGAACATCATTCACAGCACTACTTAGAAAATAATAACTTCGCTTTATCAGAAAGTTATAGCCTAAATCAATTACTTGAAGTAAGCCAATCTTGAATTGGAGTGCTCACAGCAATCAGATTCTTGGACTCCCACTACAACGCATACCTAACTTTTGGCAAGACCATATGAAAGGTCATTTTTTTGGCAGGAATCATCACCATCAATCATAAAAATAATAACATTACAGGTTTTAAAGTTAAGATAAACTAAACTAAATTACAAGCTGATTTCAATGTAACAGTAGTTTTCTATCAGCATGTTGCATCAACATAAAAAATTCCTAGGTGAAACCACCTTCCTTGACCAATGGTACTAGTATTATTGAAGGGAAATGTTCAATGTTGTACCTCTCCAAGTTGTCATTCTGTCCTTCCCATGGCCTTATAAAATCTTCCTTCTGAGACAAATCCTGAGACTAAGATCTCAACCCCTAGCCTCTGCAAGAAGAAGTTCAGTATCATGTATCATTGATGCTCAGTATCCTATATCATTGGGAATTGGAGAAACCTACCCAGTCGAGAATATTTAATAAAATAAAATTAATAATTAAATTACACTACTAATATAAGTATATGATTAAGTTTAATTATATAAATTGATTGATACTAAATATTATTATTAGAATAAGTTCAAAACAGATATTTACAGCTCTATATACCGTTTCATTTACATGTTCAGAAAAACTCAATCCTAAAGATGTTCAAATCTGATATTTCCAAAGTTAGGACACAATGGGACAAATATCGGTAGGTATGAAACCCTGCCAGCAAACAAAATATTTGGATATGGCATAAACACTCCTGTCGCGCCCAAGACAATGCAGAATAATAATGGTGTCTATGGTGTATTTGCTTTTTAGTTGAAAATTCTCAAACCAATGTTTAGGACAATAGCTGAAGTGACATTTTTTTTTGTCTCGTGAATATTTGTGATCTTTCAAATGAAAAACCAATTATACAGATTATACAGTTACATACGAAATTCGTGATAGGAAATTGTTCAAGAATTTGTTATGCTATTGTACAATACCTGGAGAAGAGGGTGCCACGATCACATCTATAATTATGGTGCCACTTCTTCTCACCATGTGTTGCGAGAGTAGTGTTTCCTAATGCCAGTGAAGTCTCCAAGAGCCCTTGAAGGGACATGGTGAACACATGTGGGCTCGGGACACAGATAATTATTAGTTAATAAAACAAAAACTGAGATAAAAAACAATCAAAACAACTAAGATGGGTATGTATGCATATAACAGATGAAGCTTACCATTTGATTCAGCACATAAGCCTGTTGATTTGCTGATGACAGACACACATCAAGAGTGACATCATATTGGTCTATATAGTTGCTAACCTTAGTAAACACCAGTCCATTTATTTTTGCACAAACGTCACTAAGATTACCTTGTATTGTTTGTCTCCTAATTGTGAAATAGTTGCAGACTCTGGTGAAAAGATTATAAGTTGAATCTGAAATCAGTCCGTGGGACCAAAAGAATTCAGCTTTGGAGTTCAAATCAGTATCAAATTCCATTAGAGGATTGCCTATCTGCACATATATGAACACGTTATATTTTTCACATAAAAATGATTTCTTATGTTGTAATTATTCAAAATTTCCCTATACTCAGTGCTACCCCCTTAAGATTGAAGTTGGTCTTTGTTTGAACAATAAGTTGTGCAAGTTGTGGAGCATAGTGACCTGCAAAAAACAAAACAATTTTGTATTACCTTATTGCAGTTTCAAAATGAATATATTTTAGACTTATTTCAATTATTTCTTTCTACCTGCATAGCTCTCCCCTGTAATGAAGATGTCATTTTTTGAGTACTCAGGGAATTCAGTGAACCATCGCTGTAGAAAAATAAGATTATCTCTAGCTGTAATTTCATCTGTCACTAAGGTATAGAAAGATGTATTATTAGATATGTAAATATAGAAACATTATTATTAGTATTAACTACAATGATTATTAGAATCATAACCAATGATTATTAGAATCATAACCACATAATTGTATTGTGCATATAAAAGACTATCAGATCAATGGAAAAGGCACGGCCTAAATTATCTTACATGTATTGCTTGAGTATGAAAATCCAACACCAGCTGGTGATTCCAAGTATAGCACATTTGCCACTATAAAAAAAATGAAAAATCAATAAGCAATTTTGCTTACATGTAATGTATGGTCACAAGGAAACAGAAGAGCAGTTGACAATGGAAGAGCCTTTGAGAACAGAAAGAACCTTCCCAAACCAACCAAGTTGACCTCACAATTCCCCATCCGAATTCTTGACAATGGAAGGGCCCGTAACCCATTATACACACACCAAAAACCGTTTAAGTCAGAAAAATAAAACAGTACTACAACATACATATATATCCATGCACAATATGTTTGATAAGAATGTATTAAATAAGTATTCAATTATTGAACCTACTAAAGTAATAATATATTTTTTATGAGTAAATATTTTAGTTTTTAAAACTTAAGTATCGATTTAATCTTTGCTATAACAAAATCTTTACTATAATATTTAATTTAAAAATTGAAAATTATTTTAGTTCTTTTGAATATAAATTAACTGTATTTTTTATTTATAAAATCCAAATCTAGAATAAATAAGAACTAAAGTAACAAACGCCTTATAACATTAAGAAAATATAAATAGAAGTCTATTTTACATTCTACAATACATCAAGCTTTGATGTAATATTTATACCGTACGTCCTATATAGACCTAAACCTTATATGAGAATAAAAAATAAAAGTGCATATAATTAATGACTTTTCGTGTAAAATACAAATTAACATTACTCACACATTTTAATATTTGTGTTGGTGATTAAAGGTGTTCCTGACTATAGCAACTTCTAGTGCCGCCGCTGCTACTGCCATAGTATACTTAGCAGAATTTGCACCATCAGCTGCAAGCAGAATTCACATAGAGAGTTATAATTAAATTAGATGGCATCAAAATACAAAGCCTGATGAGTCAGCTTGGATCAATATTTTGTTAGTTATAAACAAAATAAATTTATTTGATCGAATTATCATTCTTTAAGTTTGACAAAACTATTTTAATTCTCCCTTATTAATATATACTCCACTAGTTTCAACAAAAGCATCATGGGCAGCCTGCAAAAGGAGAATATGAGCACGGTGGATGTCTAATTTTCAACAATTACATCCATAATAAATTATAATCAACGGTGGAATATGTGCATGCTCGTCATTCCATATAATGTCCTTTCTTTTTGGTATTGAATGATGGTAACTAGTAAGAAAATAAACCAAGCTTGATGAAAATCTCGTATCAAATGGAATAATTTGCCAAGCAGAATGAAAGGAAATCTACTATTAAATTCATGTTGGCAGACATCAAATAGCAACTTACAGAAACAAACAACACACCGTAATGTTACAAAAAGAAAATATAAGAATCATCACTTAGATATAAAAAAGAAGAATACTTACCCCTTCTTGGTATTCAATCGAGTCCCTACAGCTGTACCACCCTGGGCAAGCTGTTCAAGTAACACCTCTGCTTAGTAGAACTCCAAAAGTAAATAGTGTAGAATAAGCATTTATGGTTTGTACTTAAGTGTCTAACCTGATACATGCGTGGAAAAGTGTCAATTACCCTATCAATACCGTACTTCACCTGTAGATAGAGGAAAAAGTAGTGACTAATGAGAAATCACTCCCCACAGGATATTACCATCCAACATCAATGATACTGAAAATACAGAACAACATAAGGCATAAGCCAAACATAAGAAGGCTTAATTACTTGTGTAGTAAACATTACTTTGTGGCAAATAAGTTTCAACAATAATGACCCGCCTTGTCGCTACGATATCACTTCTCTAAATCACGTAAATTTCAATTTTTAAATGAAAATTTTGTTAATTTTCTTATGAAACACAAGAGTAATTTTTTCGCGATATATGTTCACCAAACAACGCACAAATACTTGAATGAATATATATAGATATATTAACTAAATACACATAATTCATATGACTGAAAGTAAATTAGTTCATACATAGAATGAAATATGTGATATACATCCTCATTTCAAAAGAACTATAGAATCATCTACGGAGGATTTGATTAACAAAACATAACTCTCTCCCAAAATAATCCCAATGTCATACATCGGCTTGGCGGCTCCAACAAAAGAATCTCACTCAATGTAATCTACCACTGTCAATATATTCCCACGAACGAAGGTTCGTGAGCATCACCAACCACATGTTACAAAAATTGCAAGGGTGAGTTTATTACATAAGAAATCAACAATGATCAAATAATCATAATTAGCAAGAGAAACAATATCAAGTACCATGCTCATACACAATTATCGATCAATACAAACATACACTTAATAAATATTCATCAACTTTTCCACAATTCCAATCAATCATGCTCAATATGATGCATGCACTTGACCTCAACTTTAAAATGCAATGTGGTACCATTCGTCAGGAAATAACCTAAGCATGTTCACACGACACTCTCACTTAGGAAAACTAGGTTGCAAGTGTGGAGGTCAGCCTGTCGTGCATAAACAACTCCTTCCTCCCCCCCCCCCCCCCCAATGGTGATCAGCCTGAGTCTTAAGGGAGTTCCAAACCGAGTGACATGCTCCCAAGTACAAGTATTTCCCTTCATGAGAAACTACTAGTACTTACTAACAAAGTTTATATGATTTTCATGCAATATGAAGTATGAAACATGGGCACCATCAATGTACTGATCATGGATAATTAAAGATTCTAAGCCACGCCCCTCCAGAGTTGCTTAATCTTTAACCACTCTATTTGCCCCACCTAGGATATCCATCATTGCCACTGCACCCCCCATGTACATACACAACATACATCATCACAATGACATTTTCAACATCTCATCTCAATGTCATTATCAGCATCAACATCATCTAATCTCAATGTCATTTTCAACATCAACATCATCTAATCTCAATGTCATTTTCAACATCAACATCATCTCATCCTCAATGACATTATCATCATCAACATCATCTCATCTCAATGACATTACCACCAATAACAACATCATTTCATCTCAATGACATTAGCAACAATAATAACATCATCTCATATATATTTTATCATCAATAACATCATTCTCTATCAACATTATCATAAACATGAATGTCATTTGATATCAATTAATATCATCAATAAATCTCATTCCATGCATACATGCATATATAGTTCATTCTGAGTAGGGATTTGTGTGGATTAATTGTTTTGTGATGTGTATGTTTGTAACTAATAGGAGTAGTTATATGTGCAAGGTTATGATTCTTTGAAAAAGTAACATAAGGATTTCAAGGAATCATGGTTGGGCGACCTAACAACACCACTGCTGAACTTCTACCTCATATGACTCAAGTGCTAGAGACCTTAGTGCAAGATCATGATGTTGAACAAATCGAGTATCGGGGGTTACCTACTTTCACTAAGCACAATCCACCCAAGTTTGAAGGCAACTTTGATCCAGAAGGAGCCTAGTGTTGGCTTTTTGATGTTGAGAGGATTTCCATAAGGTCTAAAAAAACAATAATGTCATTCATCAATAACAAATGTATCGCATCCCATTAGTCAAAAATATTATTTTTCTTGAAAATCAGCATGCACAAGGACAGAAATACATTCCCATAATTGGGTTCCTTGACCCAATTATGGTATCAAAGCCATAAAATTATAATAAACTCCCCTCACCTATCATGAGATCTTCGTCAGCTTCTCTCTACGTTGCTTAGAGACCTCTCTCGTTCACGTTCTTTGATCCAAACGTAGAGTTCTATATATCGAATTGAAGTTAATTTAATATATTTTTCCAAAACAAGGTGAATAATAACATTTGGGGTCAATTACCCTTGTCAAAACATAAAGGACTAAGGGGTGTTTCAAGTTCTACTACAAAGAGACATCATTTCAAAATTCCAACTCACCAATGTGACTGGGGTATAGCGAAGATCATGAAAATAACATCAATTTTATAAAAAGGTAACTTCTACAACATCTCATTTTTAAGGGTTTTTCAAAGGAAGAGTAAAAACATCTTATTACGATACCCAAAACACAAGGGATACTAAGAGAAGCTCAAACTAACTAGGAGAAAGGCATAAAAGTCAAGGTTACCTTAGAGAAACTACAAAAGAAAGAATTAGGAGTTACAACAAACACACACTCTAAACTAACGCAACGCGGGTCGAGCACAACAATCGGAGTTGTGCATTGTTCCAATGACGACAATAGTGTGGAGAACGCCCAAGGTGGAGGTTGAAGACGACATAAGGAATAGAGAAGATGCTTTGAATGCACTATTTTGGTTCAATTTAGTGTATTTAGGTTTTATAATTTCAGAAAGGGGCAAGGCTTTCTAGCAAAAAACAATTTTTTTTAAAAAAAGAGGCTTCCTTGTATTTGCAAACGCGAGCAATTTTTAGTGAACCCATTATCGGTCAAGCCATCGCATATATAAATTTCATATTTTTAATATTCCATATTGCTAAAATATGTTTTTCGTCCCTATATATATCAAAATGTTCAGAATATGTCCCTGCAAAATTTAGAATATGTTTTTCATCCTTGCAAAATGTAAATGTGTGATATTTTAGCTGAGAGCTATATTCTTACGAAAGCCAGGATACAAGATAAGTGCTTGTTTGTGTGACTTGGTGTTCTGAGTAGGGATTTGTGTGGATTAATTGTTTTGTGATGTGTATGTTTGTAACTAATAGGAGTAGTTATATGTGCAAGGTTATGATTCTTTGAAAAACTAACATAAGGATTTCAGGGAATCATGGTTGGGCGACCTAACAACACCACTGCTGAACTTCTAGCTCATATGACTCAAGTGCTAGAGACCTTAGTGCAAGACCGTGATGTTGAACAAATCGAGTATCGGGGGTTTCCTACTTTCACTAAGCACAATCCACCCAAGTTTGAAGGCAACTTTGATCCAGAAGGAGCCTAGCGTTGGCTTTTTGATGTTGAGAGGATTTTCACAACAATGGGGTGCTATGAAGAGAACAAGGTCATTTATGCTACCTACATGTTGAGTGAGGAAGCTAAAGATTGGTGGAAGTTTGCTAGATAGACTTTATCAAGTGAGGAGGGAGTCATAGCTTGGAACATGTTCAAGTAGAGCTTCTTAGGGAACTTCTTAATGAGGGACTTGTGTAAGCAGAAAGTCAGGAATTTCTGGAGTTAAAACAAGGAAGCATGACCGAGGGAAAGTAGGCATCAAAATTCATCGAGCTGATGAAGCACTGGCCATAGTATAGAAATGGCAAGAACAGAGAGGACATTTGTGTCCGGTTCAAGAATGGGTTGAGGGTTAACATCTGTACTACAGTGAACATGTTTTAGCTCACTCATCTACTGATGTTAGTAAGCAAATGTCGCATCTGTGAGATCAATGCCAAAGGGAGGAAAGCGGAGCCTAAGTTTGGAGGGCCACAAAGGAGTGAGATGGGCACCATAAGAAGCCATATCAATGACCAAACCAAGCTTAGGGAGGTGGCAAAGGGTACAAGAACAACAACAACTACAATTGTCAGGTTAAGTGTTTCCAATGTGAAGGACCGCATTACAAGAGGGATTGTCCATAGTCATTCATTGCTTGTGCTAATTGTGGTAAAGCAGGGCACATAGTGAAGGATTGTTGGTCCACACCTAAGAGGAGCAATAACCATGGAAGTGGAGCCAAGGTTGAATACAAGAACAACTACGAGTCTAAGGTGGCAAAATCTGATGAAGTCGTAGTGTCTACCCCTACTGACAAACCAATTACTACTTCTAATGCATGCTTAGACTTTTCTATGATGGTCAACGACAAGACTTTCTCTGTGAATTTGATTTGTTGGCCTCTTTCTCATCTTGATGTGGTGTTGGGAATGGATTGGTTGTCATCTAACCATGTTCTTCTCAACTGTAAAAACAAGACCTTGATCTTTGGCGCTTGTGCCCAAGGTATCCCAAGATCTTCAAGTTTAGAGATCTCCCATATGAGTGAATCTTGTATTGGGGAGATGCCTATAGTATATGAATTTCCTCAAGTTTTCCCTGAGGATGTGACTGAGTTACCACCTAAGAGGGAACTCGAATTTTCCATCGACCTAGTGTCTCAGTCTAGTCTTGTATCAATAGCACCATACCAGATGTCTCCAATGGAGTTAGCCGAAGTGAAGGAGCAAGTAGAAGATTTGTTGAATAACCAGTTTGTGAGACCAAGTGTGTCATCATGTGGAACGCAAATGCTCTTAGTAAAGAAGAAAAAGGGTAGCATGAAGATGTGTGTGGACTACAGAAAACTCAACAAAGTGACAATCATAAACAAGTATCCATTATTGAGTATTCATGACCTCGTGGATCAACTAAGAGGTGCCTCAGTGTTTTCGAAGATCGATTTGTGATCGGGGTACCATCAAATTCGGGTCAAGAAGGAAGGTATTCTGAATACCGCTTATCGAATGCGCGTTATTAACACTATAAGTATTAGTTATGTCATTTGGTGAGACTAATGCACTTACTATATTCATGGACTACATGAACCGGATTTTTCATCAATACCTAGAAAAGTTCGTTGTGGTATTCATTGACAATATGTTGATATACTCAAGTAGTCTGGAAGAACACATGAAGCACCTAAGGTTCATGTTGTAGATTTTAAAGGAACAATGACATTATGTGAAACTCTCTAAATGTGTGTTTTGGCTCGAGCAAGTACAATTTCTAGGGCATGTGGTGACGAGTAAAGGAATCATTCTAGACTCGATTAAGGTTGAGGTTGTGATGCATTGGGCATGACCTACAATGCCTATGGAGATTAAAGTTTCTTGAGTTTAGCAGAATATTTGGATTTTCTCGATTGACATTACCACTAACCAAGTTGACTTGAAAAGGCCAAGAATTTGTGTAAAATGACGCTTGTGAGATGAGTTTCTAGAAATTGAAGAAGAGGTTGACGCTTATACCAATCTTGATTTTTCCTGACCCTGAGAAGAAGTTTGATGTAATGACCCACCTCGCTGCTACGATATCACCACTCTAAACCACATAAATTTCAATTTTTAAATGAAAACTCCGTTAATTTGCTTATGAAAAATAAGAGTAAATTTCTTGCAATATACGTTCACCAAACAAAGCACAAATAATTAAATGAATATATATATATATATATATATATATATATATATATATATATATATATATATATATTCAAAAGAACTATAGAACTGACTATGGAGGAGTTTATTAACAAAATACAACTCTCTCCCAAAATAATCTCAACGTCATCATGTCGGGTTAGTGGCTCCAACAAAAAATCTCACTCCATGTAATCTATAGTTGTCCATCTGCTCCCACGAATGAAGGTTCATGATCGTTACAGGTACCAACCACACGATACAAAAATTGTATGCGTGAGCTTATTATTAAAAGAATCAACATGACAATCAAATGACCATGATTAGTAAGAAACATTAACAAATGTGATAATTGATGCAATCCTACCCCCCAAGGGCATTGGATAGAAGACTCCAAGAAGATTGGGCCAAAGATGCAAGAGAAGGCCCTAGGGCATTGAAAATTAAACTTCAGATTTCAGAGCTCTTTTAGAGCACAAAATTTCTTGCTCTTCTCTTCCTCTCCCTTCATTCATCTCCTTTTTCCTGCAAGCTCTTATCCATGGCCTCCTATGGTGGTGAGCTTCTTCTAGACTCGTCTTCTCCTTGAAGTGGCGTCTCCTCTCTCTCTTCCTTCTCCATTCCGCTACCATTCATCTTCCAAGAAGCAAAGGAATTCATTGATGAAGAAGATCTTAGGCCTACAAGCTCCAATGGAGCTTACATCATGTGGTATCAAGAGCATCTTCATCTAGGTGATGTTCTTTTGCTTCCTCTATCTTTTTGTTCGGTGAATTCTCTTTAAGTCCTTGTTCTTCATCTTATTCTCCATGTATATCCTCCATTGTCTTGTGGTTTAGTACTATCTAGAGTAGATTCAAAAAAAAATCAACCGATTAAATCTTAGATCTACACTTGTTTTTGCATTTCTATGGTTCAAATTTTGTAGATCTACTCTTGAATCATGTTTTTGTGTTGATTTTAGGTTCTATCATTTTTCATTCATAATATTCTTGTGCTGAACCTTAGATCTAAATTTTCTTCCAAAATATTGATTAGAAAAAAAAACACAAAAATATAAGTGTAAATCACTTAATCCATGTTGTCTTATAGTCATGTTTAGTCATAGTAATTGTCACATTATGTTCTAAGTTTGTGTTGAATTTTTATTTTGTTGATTGAATTCTAGATACATTTGTTCATGTATTCTTTTCATTCTTAGCCTATCTTTTGAATTTTGAGTCTAATTCATGCATGTTATTTAGTTCATAACATGTTCTAAATCAATTCCTAGAAGTAGTCTTGTTGTTGAACTCTTTTTTTTTTTATGTTTTCTAAGTTTCCTACATGATGCCTATGATGAAGTTGAGTTGTGGTGCTGATTTGTGGCAGGATTTGTGAATCAAATAAGTCTTAAGCTATCTTGAATTGTGTTATTCAAGGTAATTGAGCATAAGCAAACACAAATTGTAACTATCCAAGCCTTAAGCAACATAAACACTACTCTTGATTTCTAGGTTGGAATCACAGGTGTTGGCAACTTGAACATACGAACTTGTATAAATTACTGGGAATTGGTCAACACATTTTTTGAGCTAAAACTTTTACTGAATTTTTTAGACATCTGGAACAAAATTATAAAAAAAGAACCAAGAGATTTGGATTAAAGGAAAAAATAAGAAAAATCACACAATTTGGAAGAAAAATCAGTGTGCAGGAAAAAAGAAGTGAAAGGGAAGTGTGCTTGTTGTTTTGGCTCAAAATTTGTTCTATAATTGGTGCCTATTTTATACCAATCCTAGTTCTGAAATTTTAATTGAAAATTATTGTGAAAACAAGTGCCAAAACTATAGGTTTCTTGAGTCTTTTTTTCTTTAGTTTTTCTACTCTACTCTAGAGTCATTCTAGGTTTCTCTTTGAGTCCTAGCTTACTTTTGTGTGCTTTTCATTGCTTTAATTGTTGAATAATCCTTGAAAATTTGTCTTGTTGAAACTCTATTGGTTTAGCTTTCATTTCATTTTTTTTTTACTCTTTGGTTATTGCTTGTCTCTTTATTTCCTTCCTTGTGAGTTGCCATATAGGGAATTGGAAAGGAGGATTGGTGCCATACCTTGAAGAATTTGAGTCAAGAAGCAAGGGGCCAACCACCTTAAGAGCTATTGGACTAAGAAGCACTCCAAATTGAGTGAAACACCAAAGAGAGAATAGCCACCACAATTGAGGACTTTTTTTTTGTAATTTTGTAATTGGCAATTTGCTTTGCTTTCAAATTTTGTAACAAAAAGGCCTTTCATTGGAAGTAAGTTGGGAGCCTCCAATAGGTCACCCTACTTCCATTTGTGTGTAATAATTTTAGGCAATTTTCCCTTAGGATAGTGAGTGTTTTGTTGGGAACCTTAAACGAGGTCATCCAAACACTCTTAGGATCCGCCTAGTTTGCATTTCTTGCTTACTTTCATAGCTTATTTCCTTTACCCTTCATTGTCAAACCACCTAGATAACTTGCCTTTTACCAATTAGTTTTTACCTTATCTGTCACACCTCTTTTAGTGTTTATTTTGGCTAGTTTCAACCATAGTTTCTTTTACCTTTTGTTTTCAAACCCCCAACAAGAAAGAACCATAACTTAGGAACCAACATGAGTCTTCATTCTTCATCTAATGTTAATGGTGAGGGTTCTACTCCTAAGGACCCCTTGTATAAGATATTAGATGAGTTGAGATCCCTTAAGTTGTGGAAAGAAAAACAAGAGAGAAAAGAAAAAGGTAAAAAAAGAGTGGAAGAAATAAGTCTAGATGAAAGAGAGAAAATAAGAGAGGAAGAAAGAAGAAAAATAATGAAAGAAATGAAAAGAGAAAAACATGTCTCCTATAGTAGTCATGACTCTTGCAAAAGTTTAAGTGAAGAACTTAGCGACTATTATAGAGGGCGCCGTAGTTCACATACTAAACATCAATCCCAAAGAAGAGAAAAGGATAGAAGGCCTCAAGAGGTTAACATTAGCCTCCCATATTTCCATGGAAAAAATAATGTTGAGGCCTACTTAGATTAGGAAATGAAGGTTGAATAACTCTTTGTTTGCCATCATATTAGCGAAGAGAGAAAAGTTCCATTGACTACCCTTAGCTTTTAAGGGTATGCCCTCTATTGGTGGACTTCCCTTGTTAGGGAACAAAGGATTCATGGGGATCCTCCAGTAGAGTATTGGAATGATCTTAAGAGTGCCCTTAGGAAAAGGCACATTCCCTCCTACTATGAAAGGGAGCTTATGGACAAGCTCCAAAGGCTTAGACAAGGGAGTATGAGTGTTGAAGAATATAGACAACAAATGGAACTACTCTTTTTAAGAGTTGGACTTAGGGAGGAGGAAAGAACAAGCATAGCTAGGTTCCTTAGTGGGCTTAATATAGAAGTGAGGGACAAGTATAAGGGTAAGACCAAGCCCATGGAATTTTGGGGGCTGCACCTTCAAAACCCAAGATAAGGGTAAGACCATAGAGAAATAAACCACTAAGACTAGTTCCCAAGAAAGGACTAGCAACATTAAATGCTTCAAATGTCTTGGGAGAGGTCACATTGTCTCTCAATGCCCCATAAAGAAAACCATGATCATGAGGGGTCAAGACATTTATAGTAGTCAAGAGGAGACTACTTCTTGCCCTTCCTCTAGTGGAAGTGAAGATGAAGTAAGGGGTGAAGAGTCTAGTGAAGAAGTCTACCCCCATGAAGAAGGTGACCTCTTAATGGTTAGAAGGCTGCTTGGAGGTCAATCTTGTGATCTATCTCAATCCCAAAGAGAGAACATCTTTCATACAAGATGCAAAATTTTAGATAAAACTTGTTCTCTCATTGTGGATAGTGGGTCTTGTTGCAATTGTTGTAGTACAAGATTAGTTTTCAAGTTGAACCTCACTATCATTCCCCACCCAAAACCTTATAAATTTCAATGGATCAATGAGCAAGGGGAAATGATAGTTAATCAACAAGTGAAGGTACTTTTCTCCATTGGCACATATAAGGATGAAGTTAATTGTGATATAGTTCCCATGGAGGCAGGACATACTCTTTTAGGAAGGCCATGGCAATTTGATAGGAAGTTACCCTCACCCATCTTGGCACTAAATTTGTGTTGCATCCTCAAACACCTTCACAGGTGGCCAAAGATCAACTAACTATGAAAGATAAGAGGGATGAGGAAGAAAAACTAGAAAAACAAAAGAAAAAGAAGAATAGTAAAGCCTTGTGTTCAAAGGCCAAGGGGAAGGAAAAGGAGGAAAAGGATTCCTCCAAGAAGATTGTTAAGAAGGAAAATCATTTTGCAACAAAAGGTGATATCAAAAGAGCACTCATTCTTAAACAATCTTTCTACCTTCTCCTATCAAGGGATACATCCCTTAGCACCGCCATACCTCTTGAGCTTGAGGTTATTCCTCAAGTAAAGGAGTTGTTGGATGAGGGTTTGGTTCGCAAGAGCTTAAATCCTTGTGCTTTGTTGGTGCCTAAAATAGGTATTATTAGGCACCAAATCCTTATGATAGGTGGTATGATGAATGTGTTGAGTGGTGCAACACTTTTTTGTAAAATCACTGATGCACCCAACATCTTCATGATTTGTGTACATAAAGACTCATTAGGTAGGTTTGTTCTTATTTTTGGTTTCAATGGAAACCTAGGTGCTCATGTGGGACACCTTAGGTTTGTCGTAATTTTTTGTAGGAATAATCCACATGAAAATAAAGAAAAAGGTATGTTTTATTCCATTACTTTCCTTAAATTTTTAAATAGTGATCAAGGGCTTCCCATGGACCCTAAGAGAATAAAGGTCATTCCTGAGTGCCTTACTCCACCAAGTATAAGGGAAATTTGGGGCTTCAATATCTTAACAAACTTTTACAAAAGGTTTGTCCCATATTTTTCTATACTTGTAGCACCACTCATTGAGTTGGTGAGAAACTATATTCTCTCATGGGAAGATGGCCAGGAAAGGGGTTTTCAGTCCTTACCGTACTCCAACATACCCAACATCACTAATGCATATGTTTTTATTCAATCCTACCCCCAAGGGCATTGGATAGAAGACTCCAAAAAGATTGAGCCAAAGAGGCAAGAGAAGGCCCTAGGGTTCTCATGAGCCTTAGGGTAGATTTCGGGCCCATGGGATAAGTATGAGCCCACTTATCTTTGTACATATTAGATTAAGGTTTCATTAATTTTGGGCCTTGTATTTAGGGATCCATAATGTAGGTAGGGTACCCTAAATGTAGGATTTTTCAGCCCTTGTATTTTTGGGCACCTAGACCAGTTTTTGTATTAGTGGTAGTTTTGTAATTTTACATGCATTAAGTGAATATTTGATGTGTGTGTTGAGAAATGAATTTAATTGAATTGGGAGAAGCCCAATCCAATTAAATTTTAGAGGGAGAGGTGAGCATTTGCTTGCTACACATCATTGTCACATCATGTAGTCACACTTTGTGCATGTCCTTCATGTTTTACATGCCTCATGACACCTAAGCACACTTAGTGGAGAATCGTGGAATTGATCTTGGATTAGTGGGTTGAACCATAGCTAAAATTCACTAATCATAATCAGTGAAAGTTTAGCTCCAAAATTTGGCTCCACAAATTCAATTTCAAATTCAAGTGAATTTTGAATAGAAATTCAAATTTCCCTTCAATTTTGTGTGACACTTAGGCTATAAATAGAGGCCATGTGTGTGGATTTTTTTCAACTTTGATCATTTGAGAATTACACTTCAAAGTTCAGACCTCATTTGAGGCACAAAATTTCGTGCTCCTTCTCTCCCTCTCCCTCCACGCATCTTCTCCTTCATTCAAGCTCTTATTCATGGCTTCCTATGGTGGCGAGCTTTTTTTTTACTCATCTTCTCCTTGAAACTACAGAAAAAGGTATGTTTTATTGCATTACTTTCCTTAATTTTTTAAATAGTGATCAAGGGGTTCCCAAGAACCCTAAGAGAATAAAGGTCATTCCGGAGTGGCCCACTCCACCAAGTATAAGGAAATTTCGGGCTTCCATGACTTAACAAACTTTTACAAAAGGTTTGTCCCATATTTTTCTATACTTGTAGCATAACTCATTGAGTTGGTGAGGAACCATGTTTCCTCATGGGAAGATGCCTAGGAAATGGGTTTTCAGACCTTACCTTACTCCAACATACCAAACACCACTAATATATATGTTTTTATTATTTTTACATATGTTGAGGGGAGAACCCTAGAGTTTCAAGAACCTCTGGATTTGAGGTCAAATCCTTTTCAAGGGGGAGGGAATGATGAAATCCTACCCTCCAAGGGCATTGGATAGAAGACTCCAAGAAGATTGGGCTAGAGATGCAAGAGAAGGCCCTAGGGTTCTCATGAGCCTTAGGGTAGATTTTGGGCTCATGGGCTAAGTATGAGCATATTTATCTTTGTAATTATTAGATTAAGGTTTCATTATTTTGGGTCTTGTATTTAGGGCTCCATAATGTAGGTAGGGTACCCTAGAAATGTAGGATTTTTCAGCCCTTGTATTTTACGGCACCTAGACTAGTTTTTGTATTAGGGATAGTTTTGTAATTCACATGCATTAAGTGAATATTTGATGTGTGTGTTGGGAAATAAATGGAAAATCCAAATCCAATTAAATTTTAGAGGGGGAGGTGAGCATTTTCTTACTACACCCCATTGCCACTTCATATAGTCACACTTTGTGCATTTCCTTCATGTTTTACATGCCTCATGACACCTAAGCACACTTAGTGGAGAATCTTGGACTTGATCTTGGATTAGTGGGTTGAACCATAGCTAAAATTCACTAATCATAATCAGTGAAATTTTAGCTCCAAAATTTGGCTCCACAAATTCAATTTCAAATTCAAGTGAATTTTGAATAGAAATTCAAATTTCCCTCTAATTTTGTGTGACACTTAGGCTATAAATAGAGGCCATGTGTGTGGATTTTTTCAACTTTGATCATTTGAGAATTACACTTCAAATTTCAGACCTCATTTGAGGCACAATATTCCGTGCTCCTTCTCTCCCTCTCCCTCCATGCATCTTCTCCTTTCTTCAAGCTCTTATCCATGGCTTCCTATGGTGGTGAGCTTCTTCTTGACTCATCTTCTCCTTGAAGTGGCATCTCCAATCATCTTTCTTTGTTCTCCATTCCGCTGCCAATGATCTTCAAGAAGCAAAAGACTCCATTGATGAAGAAGATTCAAGGCCTACAAGCTCCACATGGAGCTACATCACTTTATTAATACTTGAATCTTTTTGAAAAACATGATTAATACTTGAATCATAGAAAAAGATCAAAACAAGAGAAGAAAGAGACAGTCTTTTTATACTAGTTCACTCTCTATTACTAGAGAAAAAGACCAGAATTACATTTTTGCTATGCATCAAGAATCCTAAAAAGCAATCGCAACAAATCTACAATTCCCACCTTGGAAAAAGAGATTAAGGCACCCAACACTAGGGTTCTTTGTGAATAAGACCCTGAGAGAACCCTACTCTTAGCCTAAACTAGAAAACCCTATTCTAGCATTCCCTAAGCGATTCATACATAACCAAAAGATGTGTAAAACCATACACATAAAAAGGAGTAAAGAAAGACACAACCTGATCAATCTTTTCCAGAAAAACCCTTGTTGGACTGAGAAGGTATTCTTTTTCAACTCAAGAGACACAACTCACTTTTAAAAAAAAGTCTTCATAATCAAATGATGTAGAAGTTGGGAGTTACTATATAGCATTTTTCTTCTATTCTCGTTTTACTAATGACAGCTCAAAATCTTTAACTCATTCAAAGACTTATGTGTGATGTTCGAGATTTTGAGTATTTTCTTGAAGTATATGGAGGGAAACACAAGCTGGTTATTTATAGAGAAAATAGTTATAACCATCAGTGATCGACTAATTCAACGAATTATCTTTTTAATCGATTAAAGTGTTCTTTCCAACATCTGTAAATAACTAAAGAACAATGTAATCGATTAGATACTCAAAGTAATCGATTAAAGTGTTCTTGTTCACTTATGAACAACTAAACGAGAGAGAAGTAATTCATTAAATCACTTGGTAATCAATTAAAGTGTGCATTTGGAGGGTATGAGTCTTAAGATTGGAGACTTGATCCTTAGTCTATCCTAAAAATCCTTAACACTTAAGAGGAGATCAATTCATCATTATCATCATCATCATATATCTTACTGAGATTAATGTAGTGCTCAATGCTTATGGAATGCAACCAATAGAATAGTGTATATTCTCCCCCTTTTGGCATTATCAAGGCCAAAAGGTTTCATTATACACAAAACAGAACACACAAGTAGAAGAGAAATAAAACCATATTTCATTAATCATAGAACATTACGTAACCATTAATCATAAGAAAAAAAACTTAACTATCATCTTAAAAACAGAGACAGAAAGAACATGTCATAGCAAACAGATCAACAAATAGTAGAACCTAGCATAAGAACATGACTACGCTTCATCCTGATTCGGGTTGAGAAGGTTACTAAGGGATAGCCTAGTTTCTATGTTCTCAAGCCTAGTTGGTGTAAGCTTCATTGGAGCTTGTAGGCCTAGGATCTTCTTCATCAATGGATTTCTTTGCTTCTTGGAAGATGAATGGCAGCGGAATGGAGAAGGAGGAGAGAAAGGAGACGCCACTTCAAGGAGAAGATGAGTCTAGAAGAAGCTCACCACCATAAGAGGCCATGGATAAAAGCTTGGAGGAAGAAGGAGATGAATGAAGGGAGAGGAAGAGAAGAGCACAAAATTTTGTGCTTTAAAAGAGCTCTAAAATCTGAAGATTAATTTTCAAATGATCAAAGTTGGAAAAATGCACACACATAGCCTCTATTTATAGCCTAAGTGTCATATAAAATTGGAGGAAAATTTGAATATCTATTCAAATTTCACTTTAATTTGAAATTGAATTTGTGGAGCCGTATTTTGGAGCCAAAATTTCACTAATTATGATTAGTGAATTTCAGATATGGTTCAGCCCATTAATCCAAGATCAAGTCCAAGATTCTCCACTAAGTGTGCTTAGGTGTCATGAAGCATGTAAAGCATGAAGGACATGCACAAAGTGTGACTATATGATGTGGCAATGGGGTGTAGCAAGAAAATGCTCACCTCCCCCTCTAAAATTTAATTGGATTGGGCTTCACCCAATTCAATTAAATTTATTTCCCAACACACATCAAATATTCACTTAATGCATGTGAAATTACAAAACTACCCCTAATATAAAAACTAGTCTAGGTGCCCTAAAATACAAGGGCTGAAAAAGTCTATATTTCTAGGGTACCCTACCTACATTATGGAGCCCTAAATACAAGAACAAAAAATAATGAAATCCTAATATGTACAAAGATAAGTGGGCTCATACTTATCCCATGGGCCCGAAATCTACCCTAAGGCTCATGAGAACCCTAGGGCCTTCTCTTGCATCTCTAGCCTAATCTACTTAGAGTCTTTTATCCAATGCCCTTGCGGGGTAGGATTGAATCATTCCCTCCCCCTTGAAATGGATTTGACCTCAAATCCCGAGGTTCTTGAAACTCTGGGCTTTTTTCCTCAACACCTGTAACAAGAACAAAAACATATATATTAGTCGTGTTTGGTATGTTGAAGTAAGGTAAGGTTTGAAAACCCATTTCCTGAGCATCTTCCCATGAAGGAACATGGTTCCTTACCAACTCAATGAGTGGTGCTTCAAGTATAGAAAAATATGGGACAAACCTTTTGTAAAAGTTTGTTAAGTCATGGAAGTCCCAAATTTTTCTTATACTTGGTGGAGTGGGCCACTCAGGAATGACCTTTATTCTCCTAGGGTTCATGGGAACTCTGGGCTTTTTTCCTCAACACCTGTAACAAGAACAAAAACATATATATTAGTCGTGTTTGGTATGTTGAAGTAAGGTAAGGTCTGAAAACCCATTTCCTGAGCATCTTCCCATGAAGGAACATGGTTCCTTACCAACTCAATGAGTGGTGCTTCAAGTATAGAAAAATATGGGACAAACCTTTTGTAAAAGTTTGTTAAGTCATGGAAGTCCCAAATTTTTCTTATACTTGGTGGAGTGGGCCACTCAGGAATGACCTTTATTCTCCTAGGGTTCATGGGAACCCCTTGATCACTATTTAAAAAATTAAGAAAAATAATGCAATAAAACATACATTTTTCTGTATTTTCATGTTGATTATTCATACCAAAAAGTATGACAAACCTAAGATGTCCCATATGAGTACCTGAGTTTGTATTAAAAATAAAAACAAACCTACCTAATGAGTCCCTACGTACACAAATCATGAATATGTTGGGTGCACGAGTGATTTTATAAAAGAGGGTTGCACCACTCAAAATATTCATCATACCACCTATTTTAGGGATTTGGTGCCAAATAATACCTATTTTGGGCACCAACAAAGCACAAGGATTTAAGCTCTTGCGAACCAAATCCTCATCCAACAACTCCTTTACTTGAGGAATAAACTGAAGTCCAAGAGGTGTGGCAATGCTAACAAGTGTCTTTTTACAAAGGAGAAAATGTGGAGGTTGTCTAAGAGGGGAAGTTTCTTTAATGTTTGTCTTTTTTGTAAAATGACTTTCCTTCTTAGCAAACCTCTTGGAGGAGACACTTGCCTCCTTACACTCCTCTTTAACCATTAATGGTTGTCCTTCTTCTTGGGGGTAGATTTCCTCTCTAGATTCTTCCCCTTTTGCTTCTTCACGTTCACTAGAGGAAGGTGAAGTAGTAGCCTCATCTTGGCTACTATAAATGTCTTGGCCCCTCATAATCATGGTTTTCTTGGTGGGGCATTGAGAAGTAATGTGTCCTCTTCCAAGACATTTAAAGCACTTTATAGAGCTAGTCTTCTCTTGCATACTATCCTTATGGGGTTGCTTTTCTATTGTCTTCCCCTTATCATCTTTGGGCTTAGAAGGTGCAGCCCCTAAGATGCCTAGACCTTGGTCTTTCTTTGGATAAGAGTGAGAGCCATAAGATTTTAAAGTAGACTTTCTTTTAAGTTTTTGCTCTACTCTTATTTCCCAATCTAAGTTAGCCTCTACATTGTCCTTTCCATGGAAGTATGAGAGGCTAATGTTAGCCTCTTTAGGCTTTCTTTCCTTTTCTCTCCTATGGGAGTGAGGTCTAAGATGTGACCTATGCCTTCCTTCGTAATAGTCATGAAGTTCTTCACTTAGGCTCTTGCAAGAGTTATGACTAACATAGGAGGCATGTTTTTCTCTTTTCATTTCTTTCATTATTTTTCTTCTTTCTTCTTCTCTTATTTTCTTTCTTTCATCTTGACTTATTTCTTCCACTCTTTTTTTTCCTTTTTCTTTTCTCTCTCATTTTTCTTTCCATAACTTGAGGGAACTCAACTCATCTAAGATTCTAGATAAGGGATCTTTATGACTAGTACCCTCTCCATTAACACTAGATGAATGATGACTCATGTTGGTTCCTAAGTTGTGGGTCTTTCTTGTTGGGGGTTTGAAAAACAAAAGGTAAAAGAAACTATGGTTGAAACTAGCCAAAATAAACACTAAAAGAGGTGTGAAAGATAAGGTAACAACTAATTGGTAAAAGACAAGATATCTAGGCGGTTTGACAATGGAAGGTAAAGGAAATAAGCTATGAAAGTAAGCAAGAAATATAAACTAGGCGAATCCTAAGAGTGTTTGGATGACCACATTTAAGGTTCCCAACAAAACACTCACAATCCTAAGGGACAAATTGCCTAAAATTATTACACACAAATGGAAGTAGGGTGACCTATTGGAGGCTCCCAACTTACTTCCAATGAAATACCTTTTTGTTACAAAATTTGAAAGCAATGAAAGTAAGTAAATTGTCAATTACAAATTACAAAAAAGGTCCTCCATTTTGGTGATTGTTATCTCTTTGGTGATTCACTCAATTTGGAGTGCTTCTTAGTCCAATAACTCTTAAGCTGGCTTTCCCCTTTCTTCTTGACTCAAATTCTTCAAGGGATAACACCAATCCTCCTTTCCAATTCCCTATATGGCAACTCACAAACAAGGAAATAAAGAGACAAGCAATAACCAAAGACCAAAAAAATGAAATGAAAGCTAAACCAATAGAGTTTTAACAAGACAAATTTTCAAGGATTATTCAACAATTAAAGCAATGAAAAGCACATAAAAGCAAGCTAGGACTCAAAGAGAAACTTAGAATGGCTCTAGAGTAGAGTAAAAAAACTATAAAAGAAAAGACTCTAGAAACCTCTAGTTTTGGAACTTGTTTTCACACTAATTTTCAATTGAAATTTCAGAACTAAGATTGGTATAAAATAGCTACCAATTATAGAACAAATTTTGAGCCAAAACAACAAGCACACTTCCCTTTCACTTTTTTTTCTGGACACTGATTTTTCTGTCAACTTGTGTGATTTTTCTTATTTTTTCCTTTAATTCAAATCGGTTGGTTCTTTTTTTTATTATTTTTTTCCAGATGTCTTGAAAATTCACTAAAACTTTCAGCTCAAAGCACGTAGTTACCAATTCCCAGTAATTTATACAAATTCGTATGTCCAAGCTGCCAGCACTAGCAATTTCAACCTAGAAATCAAGAGTAGTGTTTATGTTGCTTAAGGCTTGGATAGTTACAATTTGTGTTTGCTTATGCTCAATTATCTTGAATAACAAAATTCAAGAGAGCTTAAGACTTATTTTGATTCACAAATCCAGCCAGAATCAGCACCACAACTCAACTTCATCATAGGCATCATGTAGGAAACTTAGAAAACAAAAAAAAAGAGTTCAACAACAAGACTACTTCTAGGAATTGAGTTAGAACATGTTATGAACTAAATAACATGCATTAATTAGACTCAAAATTCAAAAGATAGGCTAAGAATGACAAGAATACATGAACAAATGTATCTAGAATTCAATCAACAAAATAAAAATTCAACACAAACTTAGAACATAATGTGACAATTACTATGACTAAACATGACTCTAAGACAACATGGGTTACGTGATTTACACTTAGATTTTTGTGTTTTTTTTAATCAATATTTTGGAAGAAAATTCAGATCTAAGGTTCAGCACAAGAATATTATGAATGAAAAATGATAGAACCTAAAATCAACACAAAAACATGATTCAAGAGTAGATCTACAAAATTTGAACCATAGAAATGCAAGAACAAGTGTAGATCTAAGATTTAATCGGTTTATTTTTTTTAATCTACTCTAAACAGCATCAAACTACAAGACAATGGAGGATATATATGGAGAATAAGATGAAGAACAAGGAATTAAAGAGAATTCACCGAACAGAAAGATAGAGGAAGCAAAAGAACATCACCTAGATGAAGATGCTCTGATACCACATGGTGTAAGCTTCATTGGAGCTTGTAGGCCTAGGATCTTCTTCATCAATGGATTCCTTTGCTTCTTGGAAGATGAATGGCAGCGGAATGGAGAAGGAAGAGAGAGAGGAGACGCCACTTCAAGGAGAAGATGAGTTTAGAAGACGCTCACCACCAAAGGAGGCTATGGATAAGAGCTTGGAGGAAGAAAGAGATGAATGAAGGGAGAGGAAGAGAAGAGCATGAAATTTTGTGCTCTAAAAGAGCTCTGAAATATGAAGTTTAATTTGCAAATGATCAAATTTGGAAAAATGCACACACATAGCCTCTATTTATAGCCTAATTGTCACATAAAATTGGAGGGAAATTTGAATTTCTATTCAAATTTCACTTGAATTTGAAATTGAATTTGTGGAGCCATCTTTTGGAGCCAAAATTTCACTAATTATGATTAGTGAATTTCAGATATGGTTCAGCCCATTAATCCAAGATCAAGTCCAAGATTCTCCACTAAGTGTGTTTAGGTGTCATGAAGCATGTAAAGTATGAAGGACATGCACAAAGTGTGACTATATGATGTGGCAATGGGGTGTAGCAAGCAAATGCTCACCTCCCCCTCTAAAATTTAATTGGATTGGGCTTCACCCAATTCAATTAAATTTATTTCCCAACACACATCAAATATTCACTTAATGCATGTGAAATTACAAAACTACCCCTAATACAAAAACTAGTCTAGGTGTCCTAAAATACAAGGGCTGAAAAATCCTATATTTCTAGGGTACCCTACCTACATTATGGAGCCCTAAATACAAGAACAAAAAATAATGAAATCCTAATATGTACAAAGATAAGTGGGCTCATACTTAGCCCATGAGCCCGAAATCTACCCTAAGGCTCATGAGAACCCTACGACCTTCTCTTGCATCTCTGGCCCAATCTACTTAGAGTCTTGTATCCAATGCCCTTGAGAGGTAGGGTTGCATCACTAGTGGTAATATTTTCTAAGGAACTGTGAACATCAACTTGGTGCTCTTGATGGAGGTGAAGAATAGCATCCATCTTCTGAATCACAAGAGACTCAAAAGGGTTCCATTGGTGTGTAGGCTCTTGTTGAGCTTCTTCTTCTGCTTCTTCCATCTGGGTCATGTTTGTTGATGTTGGTGGCTCTCCGACCATAATCTGTAAGTCGTCATCAGTTACCTACGCGTGATTATTAGACCTTGGTGTAAGAATATAGGTATTGAGATACACTAACATCCTATCTTCAACAATCAAACCACCAACTCCTAGGCAGTTTCTCATATTCCTTGTTGGGTCAAGCAGCATACCTTTGTATGTCTGCGTCTTGCTGTAACCATCCGCAGATTCTTTGAACTTGAGAATTTCACCCATATCAAGTCTGGCAACTGCTTTCCAAACTGCAACATCAATGATCATCTCTACACCATTGACGGTAGAATATAGATTGCCTTCTATGTTAGCCTGAGCACAAGTGTAGAAAACTTTTACCAACTTCGGGTAGAAAGTTCCTTTCATCTACACAAATTTTGATAGACCTTGTGCTTCGAGCAAATTGGGAAAGTTGAATCCCTACTGAGAGAACCATTCCAAGTCTAGAAACTTGGGTATTCTGACATTCTTCACGGCGTAAATCATCTTGAAATCATTCTTCTTGTTTTCATTTGTGAACCAAGTATCTAGCCTGTTGAGAGCTTCTTGAGAGCACTCTCCTTGTTTCCTTTTGAAGGTCTTGGCTTTCTTTTGAACACTGGAGAGGTTGTTGGCTATCTTCCCCTAAGGGCATTGTATTTGATTAAAATGTTAAGTAATCAATTAAAAAACAACAAAACAATCACACATACGAGCATGTAATTGATTAAACAAACAGGTAATTGATTAAAGTAGACAATTTTAAACAAAGCACCACAAACATTCAACATGGTATTCGATTAAAATGTGGGGTAATTGATTAAAACAGATAGATTTAAAAACTGAAAACACATACCAAGCAATGGTAATTGATTAAATCATGGCGTAATCGATTAAAGTAGAAAGTTTTAAAAAACTTACCAAACAAATATCATATAGTAATAAACTAAAACAAAGAGTAATCAATTAAAACAGAGAAATCATAAATAACTAGGAAACATGTGATTTTTTAAGAAAAATTAATGAGTATGCACACAAGTTAACAAACTAAGACATAGACTCACCATAAACAAATTATATGAATAGTAATGTTCATCACACAATATGCAAACAGAATGTCATTCTATGCTCTATCCATCTAATATGCCTAAGTTCATTTCTAATGAAAAAAAACCTATCTCTAGCAAGTGGTTTAGTGAAAATGTCTGCTAGTTGATGCTCATTATCTATGAACTTGATGCAACAATCACTTTTTAACATATGATCTCTAAGAAAATGATGTCTTATTTCTATGTGTTTAGTCCTAGAATGCATGACAAGATTTTTAGTTAGATTGATCGCACTTGTGTTGTCACATTTTAGAGGAATGTGATCAAGGTTTACTCCAAAGTCTCCAAGTTGTTGCTTCATCCAGAGACTTTGAGCACAACAACTTCCAACAGCTATATATTTATCTTCAATGGTAGAAAGTGCTACACAAACTTGTTTCTTGCAATTCCAAGACACTAGAGAGCTTCCTAAAAGGTGGCATGTCCCACTTGTGCTTTTTCTATCAAATTTGCATCTTGCGAAATCAAAATCTAAAAAGCCTGTTAGATTTAAGGAGGTACCTTTGGGATACCACAAACCTACATTGGTTGTGCCCTTAAGATACTTAATGATCCTTTTAACAACAGTTAAGTGATATTCCTTAGGATTGGATTGGTATCTTGCACATAAGCAGACACTTAGCATGATATCTGGTCTACTTGCAATTAAGTAGAGAATTGATCCAATCATACCTCTATATCATGATTCATCCACTTAGCATGATATTTGGTCTATTTGCAATTAAGTAGAGAATTGATCCAATCATACCTTTATATCATGATTCCTCCACTGATTTACCTTTCTCATCTAAGTCAAGGTAGGTTAAAGTAGCCATTGAAGTAGATACTTCTTTGCTTTTTTCCATACCAAATTTCTTAATCAGTTTGTAGACATGGTTAGGATTTTCATAGTCCACAAAACCTGGTGGTTGGTCTACATACACTTCTTCTTCAATTCGACCATTGAGGAGGCGCTCTTTACATCCATATGAAAAAGTTTGAAATCCATGATACATTCAAATGCAAGCAGCAATCTTATAGCTTCTAACCTTGCAACTAGATCGTAGGTTTCATCATAGTTGATTCCTTCTTCTTGGTCGTAACCTTTTGCAACCAATCTTGCTTTATTCCTTACTATGATGCCAGATCATCAAGTTTATTTCGAAACACCCATTTGGTTCCGATTGACTTGTGAGAGGTTGGTTTAGGAACTAAGTCTAACACTTCATTTCTCTTGAATCGATTTAGCTCTTCATGCATTGGCATTAACCAATGTTCATCACACAAGGCTTCATCAATGTTTCTTGGTTCAACCGTAGAAACAAAAGCCATGTTGTTACACAAAATCCTGAGTCTAGAACGCGTAGAGACACCCTTTGAAATTTCTCCAATTATGTTATCCAAGGAGAGATCTTTCTGAGTTCTCCACTTTCTTAGAAATTCTTTAGGCATTGTTGTAGAGATTTCTTTGCTTTGTTCATGTTCTTCAGCCTTGATGTCATCTTCAAGAGTAGAATCTTTTTCCTAAAAACCTGCATCTTCTTCTAAAAAAATTTCTTGAACAATAGAGTTAGTTTCATCACAAACTACATGTACAGATTCTTCAACATTCAGAGTTCTTTTATTGAATACTCTATATGCCTTACTATGCAATGAAAACCAAGAAAGATAGCCTTATTGGCCTTTGCATCAAATTTTCCAAGAGAGTCTTTATAGTTGTCTAAAACGAGACACTTGCAACCAAAAACTCTCAGGTGAGAAATATTCGGTTTTCTTCCTTTGAATAGTTCATAAGGAGTTTTCTTCAAAATAGGTCTAATAAGTATTCTATTCAAGGTATAAAAAATAGTGTGTATAGCATCAGCCCAAAAGTACTATGGTAACCTTGCTTCATTTAGAAGGGTTCTTGCACCTTCTTCAAGGGATCTATTTACCTTTTCGCAACACCATTCTGTTGAGGTGTTCTTAGGGCAAAAAAATTGTGGTGAATTCCATTTTCTTCACAAAAGTTTTCAAAAGACTCATTTTGAAATTCACCTTCATGATCACTTCTAAATGAAACAATCTTGAGACCTTTTCCATTTTGAATCACTTCGGCAAGTTTGCAAAAAGCATCAAAAGCTTCATTTTTTGTTTTCAAAAACAAAGTCTATGTGAACCTTGAGTAATCATCCACTATTACTAAGCCATATTAATTTCCACCCAAACTCATAGTTCTAGAGGGACCAAATAAATCAATGTGGAGTAGTTCATGGGGTTTTGAAATAGAAACAATGTTTTTGCTTTGAAAAGAGTTTTTAACTTGCTTCCCCTCTTGACAAGCTTCACACAATTTATTTTTCTCAAAGTTGAGTTTTGGAAGACCAATTACCAAGTCTTTCCTAACTAGATGATTAAGATGATGCATGTTTATGTGTGCAGTCCTATTGATGCAATCCTACCCCGCAAGGACATTGGATAGAAGACTCCAAGTAGATTGGGCTAGAGATCCAAGGGAAGGCCCTAGGGTTCTCATGAGCCTTAGGGTAGATTTCGAGTCCATGGGCTAAGTATGAACCCGCTTATCTTTGTAAATATTAGAATAGGTTTTTCCTTCGTTTGGGCCTTGTATTTTGGCCATTCTAGTAGTATAAGGTTTTAGCCTTGTATTTCGAGGCATTTTGAGTAGTCTTTGTAGTAGGGATTTTTTTGTATTTTCATGTATTTTGTCATGGGGGTGAGCTTAGCTATTATAGGGAGTGTGTAGCTAAGCTCTAGCTTCTCATCTCAAGGAGGTGAGCTTAGCTATTAGAGAGGTATGTGTAGCTAAGCTCTAGCTTCTTTAAGAATCTTCTTAAGGAAGCTTCTCAAGGAGGTGAGCTTAGTTATGAGAGGGGTGTGTGTAGCTAAGCTCTAGCTTCTCAAGGAAGTTTTCTCAAAGAAGCTTCTCAAGGAATTTTTCTCAAGAAAGCTTCTCAAGGAAGCTACCTAGTCTATAAATAGAAGCATGTGTAACACTTGTTGTAACTTTGATGAATGAGAGTCTTGTGAGACACAACTCAAAGTTCAACTTCTCTCCCTTTTTTTTCCTTCAATTTTGTGCTCCCCCCTCTCTCTTTCTCTCCCTCTTTCTTTTCCTCCATTGAAGCGTCCTCTCCAAGCTTCTTATCCAAGGCTCATCTTGGTGGTGAAGCTCCTTCTTCCATGACTTATTCCCTAGTGGATGGCGCCTCCTCTCACCTCTTCTCCTTTGTCTTCCACTGCATCTCCATGGTGGAAAATCACCATTAAAGGACCTCATTGAAGCTCAAAGATCCAGCCTCCATAGAAGTCCCACAAGCAAGCTTCCATCACCTATGATGCCACAACCAAGAATAATCTATCTTACTTAACAAACAACTCAGCTCATGAAATGATTCATGTTCAAGGTTTAGCATATAGATATTACCTATTCTTTTTCCAATATGGACAACCTCACCAAACATAGCTTCACTTATAAGACAACAATTCTTGTTGAATTCAATTTTGAAGCCTTTGTCACATAGTTGGCATTACTTAAGAGGTTGTGCTTCAGTCCATCCACATATAGAACATTCTTTATTTGAGTTTTGTACTGATTTCCAATTTTTCCTTCTCCTATTATTTTTCCTTTATTATTGTCTCCAAAAAGTGACGTATCCTCCATCTTTTGACACAAAGTCAGAGAGTTTGGACTTGTCATCCGTCATGTGCCTAGAGCAGCCACTATCCAAGTACCATAGTGAGTCCCTTGCTTTTAGGCGCACCTACAAGACAAAATCAATTAGAGAGAGGTGGTACCCAGTTTAAGTTAGGTCCAATGGGGTTAATCTTCACAAATAAATCTTTTGGAATCCATATACATTTTCCTCTTGGAACATCAAATCTTCTAACATAGAATTTATATGATGTATGACCTCTTTTCATGCAATAATGACATGTCTTTGCATTTTTCTTGGAATACACTATGTTCCTCTTTTTGGAGACCTTGTTTGGGTTCACCCCTTTTGAGGATACAAACTTAGTTTTCTTTGAAAAATTGGTTTGCTTGTTATACCCCAAGCCAATCTTATCTATAATATGTTTTTGCATGTTGAGAATGTGATTGAGATCACTCTTTCCTTTGCTTAATTTTCCAAACAGATCTTTAAGATAAGAAAGCTCAATTTGCAATTTCATATTTTCAAAACAGTAAGCCTTAGAGCTGCTTCATGCATTTCATTAAATGCTTCTAAAACTTCTTCAAATTCATAATTTACCTCAATTTCTTCAATGGTTGATGAGTCATCCATTCACTTCACCATTAAGCATAAGTTTGTAATTTCTTCATCACTTGAAGAGTCAAAGGTTGTTAACGCATTATCTTCCCAAGCTATGTAGCCTTTCTTTTGTTTTCTATCATTCTTTCATTTCTTTTCACCAACATGCTTTCTAAGGTAGATAGGACACACAAATTTGATATGACCTTGCTTACCACATTCGAAGCATGTGAAGTTGTTGTTGTTATTTTTTCAATCTTCCTAAAGCATTTAGAGAATTTTCTGTCTTTGGTTTTCCTAAGAAATTTTTCGAATTTCCTTACCATCAAATTGAAATTCTCTACATCTTCCTCACTACTGGAACTATCTTTGTATTCTTCATTTAAGGAGTTAACTTTCAGTGTAATTCCTTTCATTTTCCTTTTAGTTTCTTCTACATAAGATTGTTAAGTTAGTTCATGTTCATAAGCAAGCAATTTACCGAAGAGAGTTTCCATTGTCGTTGTAGCTAGATTCTTATCCTTAATTGTTGTATCTTTGGTTCCCAAGTTCTTGTAAGACAGTTTAGAATCTTGATGTTCAGCTCTTCATCTTCAAACGTTTTTCCTAGACCGAGGAGATGGTTCACAATATGGGTGAATCTTGTTTGAAGTTCTAAAATGGTTTTCCCATTCTTCATTCGGAATGCTTTATATTTGGATACAAGAGTATGTTTTCTTGCTCTTCTAACATCCATTATGCCTTCATGAGTGACTTCAAGAATAATCTAAATTTCCTTTGCACTTTTACACCTTGCAGTATGAAAGAATTCATCAGAAGATAAACTAGATTTTAGCTTTTTGATCTTCTTGCACTTTTCTTTTCTCATAATATCTCATTTCATCCCATTCTTTAGGTATTAATTCACCATTTAGTTCTTTAGTAGGAATGAAAGTATCTTTAACGATGGCATTTCATGCACTAGGATCAATTGATTGAATAAAGATTTTCATTCTCTTTTGTCGAAAAGAAAAATGTCCACCCTCAACCAAATGAGGTCGAATCAAAGATGCACCCTCTTTGAAAATGATTTGTTTTGAGCCCATCTTTTTAGAAAAACTTTGATCTTGAGTAATGTTCAAGACTTAACTCTGATACCAATTGAAAAAATATGATAAAACTCAATAAACCAAGAAGGGGGTGAATTGGTTTTCAAAACAAAACGTGCCTTTTAAAAAAACCAGAGTTACCATAAATTTTTGTATGGATCGTATCATAAAAACATTTATGAATCGAATGTAATCAATACTTCATTAATCCACCCTTAAACAAGATTCGTCATTAACATCCTTTCTTTCACAAATATAAATCTTGAATCTTTTTGAAAAACTTGATTAATACTTGAATGAGAGAAAAATATCAGATCAAGAGAAGAAAGACACGGTCTTTTTATACCGGTTCAGTCTCTATTACTAGAGAAGCTAATTTAGTTATCTAATCCAAAATCAAAATTATATTTTCACTATGCATCAAGAATCCTTACAGGCAATCACAACCAATCTACAATTCCCACCCAGGAAAAAGAGACTAAGGCACCCAACACTAGGGTCCTTTGTGAATAAGAGCCAAAGAGAACCATACTCTTAGCCCAAACTAGAAAACCTTATTCTAGCATGCCCTAAGTGATTCATGCATAACCAAAAGGCATGTAAAACCACACACAGAAAGAGTAAAGAAAGACACAACCTGATCAATCTTTTTTGCAAAAAAACCCTTGTTGGACTGAGAAGGTGTTCTTTTTCAGCTCAAGAGACACAACTCACTTCTCAGAAAAAGTCTTCATAATCAAACGATTTAGAAGTTGTGCATTACTATATGGCTATTTTCTTCTCTTCTTTTTTACTAATGGCAGCTTGAAATCTTTAGCTCATTCAGAGACTTATGTGTTATTTTCGAGATATTGAGTATTCTCTTGATGTACATGGAGGGGAACACGATTTATAGAGAAAATAGTTATAACCGTCTGTAATTGATTAAATCTACAAAGTAATCAATTAAATTATCTTTTTAATCGATTAAAGTATTCTTCCCAACATATGGAAATAACTCAAGAACAATGTAATCGATTAGATACTCAAAGTAATTGATTAAAGTGTTCTTGTTCACTTATGAACAACTAAACAAGAGAGAAGTAATTGATTAAACCACTTGGTAATCGATTAAAGTAGAGACTCATGAATAAATCATTAATTGTCCCAAAAAACAATGTAATTGATTATGAAACAACTGTAATCGATTAAACCGATACGAGACTCAACTTTTCAAGCTTCAGATAGCTTGTTGTAATCAATTACGATATACCTGTAATTGATTAAAACAAATAGTTTTTGCCTCTGAAGAAACTTTTCTAACTTAGAAACTTTTCTTCTCACTAACCATGATGATGAATAATTCAAAATAGATATCAATGTACTAAGATGCAACATACAAGATAACAACCAATACAAATGTCACTCAAGGGAGTTAGGCATGTAAAAGTCAAAACATCTTCAAGCTTTTCCTTGAGCTTCAAGCTTTGGCCTTTATGTTGTTCACCATGTTGCTCCCCTATCTCTAGCATCTTCCATAGACAATAAATGACTAGCAAATCATGGTTACTCGCTTCTTGGAGTGTGCCAACTCAAGGCAACACAGAGTGCATGCAAATCCAGTGCACAATTCTCCCAAAAGATGTCAAGAATTTGGATTTAAACTCATCATCATTCTCCTTCAATAACTTTTTCATAATCTTGCTCTTTTTGAGGCATGTGATGTCAAACAAATCACCATAGAGCCTTTTGCTGTCAACATGTACCCCCAAAAGATTTGACAAATGCTTTTCTATGATTAGAACCTTAGTACTCTTCAGAATAGCCTTTAAGGTGAAGTTGGTATTGTCCACCACCAGAGCAACAAAGAAATCTTTGACCAACCTTGCATAGACAAGTTCATGAATATCAAAGAACCCTATCCACTTGATCTCCAGCAAATAAATGTAGAGGATGTACCAACCATATCCCTTGATCTCCAGCAGATAAATGTATCTTCCTTTTACCACCTTTTTGTTGACCCAACTTCCATCAAACTTTTCTTGTAATTTTTCTGTCTCTGAATAAAGCAACAACCTCATACTCTGACCTTCTTCTCTTCTTCCTAGTCTTTTTCTTTTTCATAGAGCTTTTCCTCTCGGATGACCTTAGCGCAACTCCCTTGGAGCGAAGGTGTGTGACAATCATGGTTGTCTCTGAATTAGACCTAAAAGACACCTTTGTTTCTTTGCCTTTCCCTTTATTGTTGTGGGTAATGGGTGAAGGTTAGTGTGATGTTTCACTGTCTGAGGTCAAGGATTGAGAAGGATTTTTCACAACCATGGTTTTGGTTCTAGCCCTTTGTAAGTGGTTTGGTGAACTCAAAAAACAGGGGGATGAGTAAAAAGGTAAGAAGAGAGAGTAAATCGAGAAAGATGAGCAGTGAAATAAGTTTTTAGCAACACATCCTATATAAAAGTAAAACAGAAAAAAGTAAAACATAAAAACAAAAATTTAAATAGTAAAAACAAAATAGCACAAACTAGCCGTTGGGCTCACAACAAATAGAATTACCATTAGTGACCATGCACCAAAAATCAACAGCAAACCCAATTTAGTTATGCAGATACGAGGCACATCAAACTTAACAAATATTGAACACCCAAGCATGGATTTCACTTAAACAAAAAAAAAATATAAACACAAATTAACATGCCCAATTAGATATCAATAAAACATTTGACATTAATGAAAGATTTTAATAAAATTAAACTTGTCCTCATTCAAAGGTTTGTTGAGAATATCAGTAAGCTGGAGCTTGGTTTCAATGAATTTTAACTCAATATTCCCTTTCTGAGTATGATCTCTAATGAAGTGGTGTTTGATGGCAATTGTGTTGTTTCTTTGAAGACTATGACACTAGTGATTTCCCATGAAATTGGTATGCACTATTGGTGCTTTTCTTTTCTGCTTTATCACTAACAGTGGATGGATGCATGAGGGTAGCCACTGGTCTGGTTTCATCCATTCTAAACCTCTTTTGAATGATTTAAAGCCCTTAGAAAGAACTTTAGTTCTCCCATCATGCTTATTTTAAATTTTCCTTTCATTAGCTCAAAAAATTGTTTGCACATCCTTTTTGAGGAAATACCAAAGATGCTGTCATCTACATAGATCTATACTATCAACAGATCCATTTTCTAAGTCTTTATGAATGGTGTAATATCCGCTATTCCTTTGGAGAATAAATTTTGAACTAAAAATGAACTTGGTCTTTCATACCAAACTCTTGAGCTTGTTTCAATCCATACACTAATTTGACAAGCTTGTATACATGTTGAGGTTTCTCCTTATCTTCAAATGCAAAATGACTACTTCATATTTTATTATTTTTATTTCTATTTTTCCACTTCATTCCCGTGCCTCAAATTTATGTAACCCTTGAGTTCCAAACTCCTAGCTTTATTTTACTATTTAGTATAGTAATAGCTAATTAATTTTTAGAAACATACTTTTTGTTTTTTTAATTATTTTAGATTGTATTCAATTATCTATGAAATCATTGAGCACGAATTATAAAAAAAATGAGATTTTTTTTTTTGTTTAGGACAAATATATATTAAGAGTTCCGTTCAAATGGAAAAGCACCCTTGGTCCTTTTTTGGCCACTAATTTTGCTTAATCCCAATTAACATATTAGGGGATATTCTGATCATTAACAAAAATGATCTTCAGTGATGAGATATCTAACTACAAACAAATTTACTGACAGCGGCAAAAAAAAGTAAAAAATAAATTATATTCAACAACTAATGTTACAACCATAACAATCACATACACGACGTTAGGTGTTCCACGTGCCCATGACAATTACTAGTCATTTCATTTAGGATGAAAAAATAAAAGATTCTGACATGAATGCATGAACTCTACGTCAAATACAGGTTAGCTCTTTGACAATAGAAAATTACATGTTGAGTATATGGAAGCAGCAGCTGCATTCACCGCTAAATCTTTCTCCGAGCTATCAAATGCCGGTGCTCTGCACATTATAGAATATCAAAATTGTCAAAATTTGTGACCATTTGGCTTCGTGTTGTAGAAATAAGATTTTATACATTAGGAGAAAATTCTGCACAACTAATTATGCATGTCCAAGGTAAATACGGATATAAATTCAAACTGTAAAAGGCTTAAATGCTTCTACAATTAGTATTCATAATGACACTCAAGAGTTTCAGTTTTGAAGATAAGCATGGACTAAGTTTTACAAATCAAATATATGATTGACCATCAAGCTCGGGGCAAACCGCCAAAGGGAACTCAACATGGGTAAAAATACAAACCGCTCTTTCAAAAGAAAAGAAAAAAATTGAACTGAACCAAACTTTCGTGATAAAACACAAGGAAAAACAGTTATTTAACTACCTAAACTGAGAAAATGAAGTAACACGAATAACAGAGCAAAAAAACTTAGGATATGTAATTATTAACCTTTAGTGGCAAATGATAAATTACGAAAGAACAAAAATTCCAGTCCACTGCATAAGTATCCATGAGAGAATAGAATGAATAGTCTTTCTTTAAAATGCATAAGGTTGTTTCGGTTCAATAGCTACACAGTCTCCTCTAAGAGGCGGCGGCGAAGGGAATAAAAAGGGGAATTGTATCCGGAATTGAGGCATGGAAAGTGGAAGATTACAGGTCTCAAATACCTTTATTCAATTGTTTCATCTTTCATTTTCACATTACACAAGTCTCTATTTTCTTCTAGTTTGTTTCTTTTTTATCCACTTTCTACCAAATTGGTATCAAAGCCTCCCATCACGTCTCAATAGTAAACGGCATGTTGGCATTGCGATGTTTGCCTGGAAATAGTTAAAGGAATAGTGTACAGCCAGATCACGCGGGCACCAAGGCTGTGGAGCGAGGTGCAATGTTAGGATCCAATTGCAAGGTATGGGACTTAAGTCCCAGATTAGAAATATGCAATTCTAAGGTTGGGTTTGTAAGACTTTGGTTTCTCTAACTACAACAGCTAGCAATGCACTGCATATGCACATGATTGAATTACAACTTTGGAACATGTTATGATATAAGGAGAAGGGTTAGTTAATATAGTTAGACTACTAATGAGTTAATTAGTTTGTTAGAGGGGTTTATTAGATATAAATAAAGGAAGAAGGATAGGAGAGAGAGGGATCTTATCATTTGTAGATTGAGCATTAGCTCTTTGTGAAAGGAGAAATCCTTTGTGAAGGGGAAACCCTTGGAGGAGAGTTTTCTCTCCTATTTTCTATTCTTTTCTTATTAGTCAACAAAATCTTTTATTTTCTTCCTCAGTTCAATTCTTGATTGCTAACAAATTGGTCCGACCTGCCGGATCTTAGAGGGGAAGCCAGTGTTAGAGATGGAGGAAGCACAAATTTGGGTTAAGAAGGTGGAGTTGCCAACATTCATGGGGACAGACCCAATTGGTTGGATTGCTAGGGCTAAAAAATTCTTCGAGGTACAAGAAATTCCTTCGTTCCATAAGCTGCAACATGCATTCATGAGCATGGAGGGTGCTGCGACACATTGGTTCTACATTTGGAGCCAAAACAACCCAGATTCAGATTGGGAGTCATTTTCCACAACTTTGATCAAAAGATTCGTAGATCGTCATGGTAACCAAATCTTTGAAAGATTGAGTATCTTGAAGCAAGAAAAGCCAACTTAGACAGAAATCCACATCAAAAAATGAGAGACTTCCATAGAGTTCTTGAAAGGGCGGACCAACATTTCAGAGAAGAAACACATGTTGTGCAAGATATTGAATGAAGAAGTTGATTCTCATGCCTCTCAACAAGACAAAAATAACATGGAGGGAACTAGGTCAGAATTCAGTGAAGCAAAGGCTAGTTCTTGGGCAAGAAAGGTGGAACTAGCCAGCTTTGATAGAAACATAGAAGGGGGAACTGATTTGAAGGGTAGGAGTTTTGAGTGTGACAGTGATCCATTGTAGATCTTGAAATCAGAAAACAGAAGTAAAGAAGGGTCAGTAATCAGGAACCACACCCTTTGTGGTGGAGAAGAAACCAAAAATGATGAAGCAAAGTTAGAAAGAGAAAAAAAGATTGAAAAAGGTTATGGAGGAAGAAGTTGATCCATCGATAAAGAGGGAGAAGCACAAGGAAAATGGAGTGACGAATGTGGGCTGCGAAGACGATTTTCTTGATAGCCCAATTACAAAATTTTATCAAGAAGGAAGTCCAAGCAGGTGATTCAACCAAGCCACATTGTTTTCAAGATTCAGATTTCCATAAAAAGATTGTTATGGTGAAACAAAAATCATTCATGAAGGTGGTTGGAACAATAACGGTGCTGGAATCTTGGAATGTCAACTTGTTGGGTGAGCCTTTAGCATTAAATTTTATTGCATCTATGGTTGACAGCTTAGACATGGAGCTAAGGCAGAAGGGATGTACTGAGCCAGTCAAGTTGATTAAAGTTATATGGAGTCCACCCTTGTCCCTCCTACCACCAAAGCCACTGAACCTCAATTTGCATGCAAGGATTGTGGGTCGTTCACAGTTAAGCTACAAGGGGTGCAGTTGTCTTCCAACAATCAGACATAACTTTAGGAAGTTTAAGTGTGTAATTCCAGTTTTCAGATTCCAACCTTGAGGACAAGGTTGATTTTTAGGAGGGGTGTATTGTTAAGATATAAGGAGAAGGAAGAGTTAGTTTCTATAGTTAGACTACTAATGAGTTAGTTAGTTTGTTGGAGGGGTTTATTAGATATAAATAAAGGAAGAAGCATAGGAGAAAGGGAGGTCTTATCATTTGTAGATTGAGCATTAGCTCTTTGTGAAAGGAAAAATCCTTTGTGAAGGGAAAACCCTCGAAAGAGAGTTTTCTCTCCTATTTTCTGTTTTTTTCTTATTAGTCAATAAAATCTTTTATTTTCTTCCTCATTTCAATTCTTGGTTGCTAACAGAACCTATATGAATTAAATGTAGCTTCTAAAGAACTCTATCCTCACTTGCAAAAATGTGGCTATATTCAAAATAAAAAAGCTTGTCTTGCAAAAAAAAATGACAATTTACTTTCAGATTTTGGAAGAAGGAAAGAAACAAAGCAGTTGTTAGAAGGTCACCCCTAGCTTGTCTTAATTACAGCCTCTTTGGGAGAAGCCTTAATTGCAGCCTCAAAGTTGATGGTTTTGTCTTACATAAACTAAAGATATGGCTTAAATAGAACTTATAAAGCTTCGACAACTCTCACCTTACAAGACAGTTTTGTGAGGTTGAGTTAATCCTTAAGCCCAATTTTAAGATGATATCGGAGTTTATCCTAGATTTATTGTTGGATCATCTGCATTAGCCATGCTCCAAGCCAATAGCCTTGGGCATGAGGGAGAGTGTTGGAAAGCCACCTCAATTGCAGTGACCCCTAACCCATCTTAGTTGCGACCTCTTTGAGAGCTACCTTCATTCCACCCTTGGGTGGTCATCTAGTCCCACATAACCTAGAGATATGGCTTAAACAGAAGTTATACAGCTTAGGCAGTACTCGCCCTACAACTCAGTTTTAAGAGGTTGGGTTAGGCATGAAGTCCAAATTCTAAGAGCAACATAAACATATATGTAAAAATAAACAAAAAATGTAGCATACACATTCTAGTTACTGAATACGACTGAACAACCTGCTTTACAACTTTTTTATGCTGATTGTTCAGCCGTATACTCCAATTTTCTTTTCTTATTCCATTATATACAATTTTTTTTTTCATTAATTTATAATGTAAATAGAGAGCGCTAGCAACAAATTAAATTGGCTTTATTTTGCAGAAGTCTTGTTCTCTCCTAAATTCCAAATACTACTAAAGTTCACATTAGGAAATTATCCTGATGTTAGTTCAATTGTTTCAAACCTAACCAAAAGTACCAAGTCCACATCATTGATATTTGATAGTAAATAATTTTATGAAAGGGTAATTGACACATTTACCTGGAGTTGTTTTCTGAATTCCCCAGCTGTTGTAAACCAAAAACCGAGCTCCAGTTTACATGTTGTATGCCCTGGTCACATAGCAGTTGCTTTTCTTTTACTTGATTCAACCAACATTCCTGAAATCATGAATAAGGAAAAGTTCAGATTTAGTTGAAGGAAAAAGTGCAAACTTCTTTCTCAGTAATTTAGCATCTTCCTAGGTATTCACCATGTACATGTCTAGTATCCACCATTACTTGAAATGATAAGACACTGTAATGAAAAATCCATTATAAGTAAATTGGGATCCTAAGCATTGCAGATTCTCAAGATAATATATACCCTTCAGCAAGAGTTTTAAATTACAGTTCACAACCACAATTATGGCTGCAATTGCTGCATTTACCCGTACAAAGTTTTAATAATTGCACTGCAAATGTAACTAACAGTTTAAAACTGACTTTTGCATTTCTAAATCCTACAAAAATGGTTCTGTTTTCAACAGCATTACTAAAAGGTATTTAGTTTGTTTCTAAGATGTCCTGATAGCAGTAAAACCTTTTTCAACAACCAACAACTCAGGGAATAGAGCAAAAAGCAGCTCACAGAGAAGGGTGCTTGCAGTAACAAACACAAATGCAGATGTCTACTTGCGATAGAATGTGTGCGTGTTTGGAGGCAAGGCATGGTGGTTTGTAGGTGATGGGTTTATATATGAAAAATTAGATGAAATGGTAATAATAATAACAGAATGATGAAAAGAGCTTGTAATTGTATATAAATGGTGGAAACAATTACAAGAGTATCGGCAAGAAAAAAAACGATAACAAACTGATAGTGAAAGACTATCAATTCCCAAGCACACAATGCTCCCCAAGTCACTCACAATGACCCCACAACCCTAACAGAATTCTCCCGCCTTTTCTCTCTCACCATAACAGCTTATATAGTCACACGCCCATGCACATCACGCATCCATCAGCCACGTCACCATTATCATTCTATATTCCCTTTCCTTTCTTTCTTTTGTAAACCCGCCATATCTTTGGTTTGGGCCCAATATCAAGGCCCACCTCTGGATCTATGTTTCTATCAACACCCTGCTCCTTAGAAATAGCCTTGTCCTCAAGGCTAAAATCTGGAAATTGACCACGCAAAAAGGCATCATCTTCCCAAGTAACATCATCCAAAGAATTATGTTTCCATTTGATCAAACTTTGGTGCACAGCCACACCCCCCTGCATAATTACTCTGGAGCCCATCACCTGTTCTGGGTACGCATCAGCAGCATCTGTTATTTCCAAGTCTTTGGGGAGTTCACCTTGAACTTGATACTCTCCTATGGCTTTCTTCAGCAGAGACACATGAAAAACCGGGTGAATCCGAGATTGTTCTGGGAGTTGCAGTCTATAAGCCACCTCTCCAATTTTTGCCAAAATTTTGAAAGGCCCATAAAAACGAGCAGACAATTTTTGATTGATCCTCTTGACCACAGAGTGTTGTCGATGAGGGCGTAGCTTCAAAAAGACCCATTCCCCTATGACAAAAGACAAATCCCGCCTCTTCTTGTTAACATAGCTAGCCATCTGGTCTTGAGCTCTGGAAAGATGCAATTTGAGTTGATTAAGAGCCTCATCTCTCTCACTTAATTCCATCGCAACAGCTGCCACCTTGGTCTCATTGGTTAAAAATCGCAAAATACTAGGAGGTTGTCTGCCATAAACCACTTCAAATGGAGTCTTACCAATAGACACATGGTAAGTTGTGTTATACCAGTATTCAGCCCACGAAATCCAGTTTGACCATGTCTTGGGCTGATCTGAAGCAAAACATCTCAAATAACTCTCCAAGCACCGATTTATGACTTCTGTTTGCCCATCAGTCTCCGAATGATATGCTGAACTCATCTGCAACTTCGTACCCTGTAATCTAAATAATTCCAACCAGAAATTGCTAACAAATAAGGGATCCCTATCACTGATAAGGGTCTTAGGGATACCATGGAGTCTCACTATCTCTTTAACAAACAGTTCAGCAATGGATTTGGCGGTATATGGATGTTTGAGCAGTATAAAATGGCTATATTTGGACAATCTGTCCACTACTACTAGCACAGCCTCATGACCCTTCGACTTGGGCAATCCCGTAATGAAATCCAACGATAAGTCTTCCCAAATGGCATTAGGAATGGGAAGGGGTTGCAGCAACCCTCCGGGTGTAGTCGCAGCATACTTCTGTCTCTGACACACATCACAAGCCCTCACAAAGTCTCTCACACTTCTCTGCATTCCTACCCAGTACAAATTGTCTGCTAATCTTCTATAGGTTCGAAGAAAACCAGAGTGTCCTCCAGTGGGGGTGCTATGATATTCTTCCAATAAGATAGGAATTGATGGTGATTTCGGAGAAAGAACTAACCTCCCATGGTAGAATAGAATCCCTTGTTTGACATGGAATCCCGGTTTAGCTTCAGGAGAGGCTTCTAATTCCTGGATCAGCTTCTGAATTTCTGGGTCCGTAGCAACCTCCTCTAGTAATTTCTTACTATGCACCCATTGCGGATAAGAAATCATGGTGCTGAACTCAGTTTCATCATAGCACCTGGACAGGGCATCAGCCGCCTTATTATCTAAGCCTGGTTTATATTTTACCTCAAACTGATAACCTAACAGCTTGGCTAACCAACATTGTTGGTCCGGAGAGGAGACTCTTTGCTGCAAGAAATGTTTTAGACTCTTATGATCAGTGTAGACGATGAACTGTTTTCCCAATAAATAATGCCTCCAATGTTGAATACTCAAGACCAAAGCCATTAATTCTTTTTCATACACTGATTTAGCTAAATTGCCATCAGATAATGCCTTGCTAAAAAAAGCTATTGGCTGCCTCTGTTGCATAAGGACAGCACCAATTCCCCTACCAGCCGCATCGCATTCCACTTCAAATGGGAGTTCAAAATTTGGGAGCACCAGAACTGGAGGAGAAGTCATAATTTGCTTCATTAAATTGAAAGCTTTCATTGCATCTGCTCCCCACACAAAGTTGTCTTTCTTAGTCAAATCTATCAGAGGTTTTGCCACTTTACCATAGTCTTTTATGAACTTTCTGTAATACCCTGTAAGGCCTAAAAATCCACAAACTCCTTTCACATTCTTTGGCTCAGGCCACTCGAGGATGCACTTGACTTTCTCTGGATCTACTGCCACCCCATCGCCAGAGATAACATGGCCTAGATAGTCAATTTGCTTGCAGCCAAATTTGCACTTAGACGGGTTTGCAACAAAGCAATTTGCTGACAACACAGACAAAACTTGTGTTAAATGATCTTGATGTTCTGTTGTGTCTCTGCTATATACTAGAATATCATCAAAAAAAACCAATACAAATTTCCTCAAAAATGGTCTAAAAATATCATTCATGGTGGCCTGAAAAGTGGCTGGGGCATTCATTAACCCAAATGGCATAACAAGATACTCATAATGGCCATTATGAGTCCTAAAAGCTGTTTTGTGAATATCATCCTTGTGCATCCTAATTTGATGATAACCCGACTTAAGATCAATTTTTGAAAAAATAGTTGCTCCAAAAAGCTCATCTAATAATTCATCTATGACGGGAATCGGATACTTATCTGGAATTGTAGCTTTGTTTAAAGCTCTATAATCCACACACATCCTCCAACTCTTGTCTTTCTTTTTGACCAAAATCACCGGGCTCGAATACGCACTCATGCTTGGTCTAATAACTCCTACCTTCAGCAGTTCACGCACTTGTTTTTCAATCTCCTCCTTCTGATGATGAGGGTATCTATAGGGTCTCACATTGATGGTCCCATGATCCTGAAATAATTTAATCTGATGCACTTGGGTTCTTTCTGGAGGTAATTGAATCTGCTCGCTGAACACCTCATGAAACTGTTCTAATATACCCTTCAAGTCTCCTGGTATCACAGTTTTGCTTTGCTCTTCTTGAGACCACCACCAATCTGTTCCCAACCTCCTTTGTTTGTCTTCAAGGAATGTGTTCAGGTAGCTCTGTTTCTCTTGTGTGCCACCTTGACCTTTCAATTTCACCCACTGATCCTCATACATGAATTGCATAGACAGAACTTTCCAATCCATCACCACTTTTCCTAAGGTACTCAACCACGACACTCCTAACACCATATCCAAACCTCCCAACTCCAACACCAGAGCATCCACCTTCACCACAATAGGTCCCAATTGGATGTTGAGCCCGTAGCAAACTCCCTCAGATTGAGCCCGTAGCAAACTCCCTCAGATACAACTTTGTGGCCATCTCCCAATTTAATGTGCTTCGCAACGCTGGCGGTAATAGTAAGTCCTAGAGCAGTAGTGACTTGGGGCGAAATGAAATTGTGACTTGCCCCACTATCAATTAACACCAACACATCTACATTTTCAATTTTCCCTTCAATCTTCATAGTACGGTGCTCTCCCATACTTCCTAGTACTCCCATGGATTTGCATTCTACTTCAATCTCCTCTTCGCTGTCAGGCTGCACAGCTTCCATGGCCATTATCTCCCCTTCATCATTCAGAGCCTCTCCTTCTCCTAAAATCAATACTCTTAGGGCTCGTTCGGGACACTTATGGAGAGTGGGGTGATACTTCCCCCCACATTTGAAGCATAAACCCTTGGCTCTCCTCTCAGCCATCTCGTTGTTACGGATGCTCCGGACTCCCTTCCACTTCTCCGACACCCCAGTGCGAGTATCGGTCTCCCCTTTCCTTCCTGTTGATGCTAACGACAACGTTGAGATCGTGTTAGAGCCGCTAGAACCCGTTTTCTGCGTTGGGTTAGACCAACCCAAATTAGGTGAACGAATTGGGTCTCTCGGGTTCAACCCGCTCCGGCTCTTCTGAAATGATCCAGCCCAATTATTTCGACCCATCCGATCCTGCACCCCCTTTTTACTATCACTTCTCTCCCCATCTTCATCTTCTTCTTTCAGTTCCTCTTCTACATCCTTCGCGATGCGCATCATTTGCATCCTGTTTAGAGGATTTAGCGTTCGAACCCTCCTTCGTATCTGAGGCTTTAATCCACTCATGAAATAGCCCAGGTATTGCTCCTCGGGAAGCCTACCCACTTGTGAGGATAACAATTCGAATGCCTCCACAAACTCCTCTACACTCCCTTTCTGCCTTATTGTTGACAATTCTTCAAATGGATTCTCTAGCCGTCGGCCTCCGTAACGTGCGATCAACGCCCTTTTTAACTTCTCCCATGACAATTCATCCTCCGTTTCCATCAAAAGGTTGAACCAATGTATGGTTGAGCCTTCCATGCTCAGTCGAGCCAGCTTCACGCGCATTTTGTCCGTTGTGTTTTGCACATCAAAGTAAATCTCAACTCGTGTGATCCAAGCCACAAGGTCATCACCTTCAAACAGTGGCAACTTCACCTTCTTGCCAGAAAGACGAGATTCCTCTTGTGATGATTCCCCCACCGAGTTCTCACTCTCCTGATTCACTCCCTTCTGAGCGATTTGCTTGCTTAATTCACTCATAATCAAACTCTGTTGTTGCATCTGTTGAGCTAACGATTGCAACGTAGCTTGCACGTCACCCATCTGAGCTTCCAACGCATCAATTCAGTCTCCCATTTGAGAACGCAGTCGCATCTACCGGCGTTAGGGAATGGTGGTTATGTTTCCGGCAGGTCGGACCAATTGATGGGTTTATATATGAAAAATTAGATGAAATGGTAATAATAATAACAGAATGATGAAAAGAGCTTGTAATTGTATATAAATGGTGGAAACAATTACAAGAGTATCGGCAAGAAAAAAAACGATAACAAACTGATAGTGAAAGACTATCAATTCCCAAGCACACAATGCTCCCCAAGTCACTCACAATGACCCCACCCCTAACAGAATTCTCCCGCCTTTTCTCTCTCACCATAACAGCTTATATAGTCACACGCCCATGCACATCACGCATCCATCAGCCACGTCACCATTATCATTCTATATTCCCTTTCCTTTCTTTCTTTTGTAAACCCGCCATATCTTTGGTTTGGGCCCAATATCAAGGCCCACCTCTGGATCTATGTTTCTATCAGTAGGTAGTTATGGTTAAAGTGGGAGAGAAAATGAGAAGGAAGGCACATTTGCTATCAGGGTTGTCATTTGCAAGCCCGGGCAGTGAAGGGACTCCTTGCTGCCAATTTGAAACAACTTATACAGTGAAAGAATAAAAATTAAAGGTAAAAGAAACTTAACAAAAAAAAACTGCAGTACATATTGACTTGAAATAAAGCCATATCCTGAGTTGCTGAAGCGTATCAGATAAATTTTAAAAAAGAAAATAGTGGATACTTTTTGGACCAGTCAATGACTCAATTACAATCATGGGTAGAACCAATGAGTCACTTGTTAAACTACATAAACTAGTATATATCAAAAACCAAAACCAAAATATGAAATTCATAACTTGCAAATTACCCAAAGACTCATAAGACGAATTAACATTTCACAAGTTCAGTATTCCAATTCAAGACCGTAAATTACCATGACATGAATACCTAATTATAGAAACAGAAAAATACATATCAAATATGAAAGCAAAAGTGAAAGCTAAATATATAAACAAAACAATTAAGATAGAAAATTGCTGCCTAATGAAAATTGCTCCACTATTTGAACCCGATAGTTACCTAGGGCTGGTCTACTTCGCTTCTCCACTAAAGCACACTATTGAATACTATGACGGCAAAGACAGAAACAACAGCTTTGATTTTGGCAAGTAGTCAAGTACTCATTGATGATGTGACAAGTGGGGATATCATAATGACACAGTAAGACAGGAACTGTTATTTCACTCTTTTGTTTTTAATATAAGCATGATCCAATATGTTTTTTCATTAATAATGACAAAAATGCTATCTAGTTTTCCTTCTCTTTCTGTGAAGTTTTGTAAAGTAAAAGGTGAAAACAAGAAATATTTTCATCATTTCATTCATAAAACTTTTAAGACGAGAAACAAAATGAAAAACACGTAGCATTTTTCCATTCCTATCAAAACATACTAACTAAAAAATAGAAAACAAACCAATCACTACCTTACTTTTCTTGTATAAACACCTATCCCCATACCCTATAATTTCTCACGTATTTTAGCATTTACTGACCTAAAATAAGTCTAAAATAAACCTTAATAGTATTAAAATAATGCTGTCTTTTTTGCACTCACAAGTTTCTTTTCCTCTTCAGAAAGAGCTTCATCCATATGATCAAACAAAGAAGTCCATCTTGCCCGATGCATATCTGCTATTTTGCCAGTGGGAAGTCCCGCAGACATTTTCATAGTGCAAGGATCATAATCTTGGTTATTTCCAAATTCCTTTGATAAAAGAAATGGCAACTCAGTAGTGATTACAGATTGAACTTTCCTTCTACTACGACGTAAAGCTGGGAAATGTAGAAAAAAGTATAAAAATCACATGTAAGCAGTTCCCCTCCAAAACCTGGTTAAATAAAATAAATGTGGCATTTACCTGAAAGGCGTCCTTTGATGTCATGTTGCAGAAGCTCCAACCATTGAGAAGCAACAGTAGCAGCTGGAAAACATAGAAGCATCCATGTCAGCAAAGGCTCGAAGAAACACCTATACTAAGGAATTTTTCTTTTGAGGCCCAATCAATCTAATAAATATTTCACAAGCTGAAAATGAGATACACTGAACTACTTCTTATGGTACCAAATGCACTATAACTACCCTAGTGTAGTGTAAAGAATTAATTTCCGAACACATCAATTAATTGCTAGCTTTCAAAGTTCAAAAAGAATACAAGAATTGATCCCTTCCATCTGAACTATGCATTATATGAAATGGTTTAAAGACAAGCATGAAAGGAAAGAAACAACTAAAACTGAAAGAAATAAAGCACAAGGGTAATTGTTACGAGCCTTTTAGGGAAAGGGATGAAACCATTGTGACATTTGAGGATTCCTCATTTGACAAACCGGTGGAACTCATTGATGCCCTCATTTCAGATGACAATTTCAGAGCTAAAGCATCATCCTCCACAACATTCGTTGACTGTGTCATACAACTTTTAAGACTACCTTTATCTAAACTGCCTATGTCACAATCACAAACTCTACCCTCCAAAATCAAGGAAGAAGAATCATTTGTTGTCACAGGAAACTTTCTAGCTTGTCTGCTCCCTGAAGTGCTATGAAGGGCTCCTTCCTCACAAGCAAAGTCATGCTGATGCTCACTTACATCAGCCACATTTTCTTGATCCCTCTTACTAACTTCTACATTTCCTTGTATACAATGTGCTGCGTGCTTACTCCCCACACTAGTGCTTTCATGTTTTTCAGACCTTACAAGATTCTCAATAATTGAAAGCACTTGTTTTCTATTCCTCACATGATTTATAATTCCAGGGTTCAAGTCATTCAACAGTCCACTTGGAGCAGCAATCTTGGTAAACCGGTTAACCTGTTCCCTCTTTGCAAGCTCCATCTTTTTCTTGAGCATTTCATTCTTACTTTTCCTCCCATGATGTTTCGGCTTTGGAATGCCAGCATGAGAGGGCGACCAAAAACCATATTCTTTCATCTGTTTCCATTTCGTCATTGGATCTTTCTGTTCCAAAGGTCCAACACAGCTCCCACTCTCGGACACATCCTTTGACTTAAAAGGATTGCACCCTTTGGAGGAATTTGCAGGTTCCAGATTCACAGAGCCGGTAGCATCTTCTGCATTCAGATCCACATTAATTCCCCTTGAGACTACTAAATTACCATGCCCTTTTTCTTGCTTCTCAGACAACGAATCTTTGGCGAAATTCACAACACACCCTCCACCTTTGCACGCTTCAGTGTTGAGAATCAGAGGCCGAGCCACAAAATTAAACTCTTCCGGCATCGCATTCCTTCCCGTTGTCACTTGTTGAGAAGCATCCGTAGCACCCAACGACCATTGCACGGTGTTTTCTTTGTCGTTTTTAAACTCCGAATAACGGCTATTCGTTTCTGAACAACAATTGAAATTGAAATCGCAAATTAAATTGAGACCAAAATAAAAGTATGAGAAGTGGGTCTCTGCCCAGAAAAAAAAAAAATACAAGATTGATTTTTTTTTAAAAAAAAACGATACATAGATGAAAAGCTGAAATCTTAGAAGAGCAAAATGCAAATTTTTGAAAACCCAAAAACGACGTAGTTTGGCTGAAACACGAAATTACCCACGGAGTGAACAACGGCGTCAAGATCTTTCATCTTGACCCGTTTCCGAGCGCTGTGACCCCTGTGAGTGCTTCCACGCTTCTCTCCAACAATCTGAAACACAAACCTCGAATGAGATGATGGATTTTTAGATTCGAAAACACTACTAAGAATCGAACGAACAGCGTGGAAAAGACCGACCTTGGAATTCGAAGGGGAGGGCAACAACAGCGACGCGGCTCCAGAATTGCAATCCTCGCTCATGCGTTTGAGTCAAAGGTTAATGTTTTGAATGTCGGAAGATGAAATTTAAATGCGAGGGTTTTTGGTTTTGGAGCGTTAGGGTTTGTTTGTGGGGAATTGGATCTAGTGAGAGGGTGGGTGCGAGAAGGAAGAGGGAAAGAGAGAGAATTATAGTTTGAATTTGCAGAGGAGTTTGAATTTGCATTCCTCCCTCGCATGTTCAATGCACACATCATCACATGGGCACGCGCACCTTTGTTATTTTCAAACATTCAAAATTGAAAGATCTAGCTAGCCAAGTATTAACACTTGCAGATTTAAAATTTCAAGAATAATAATTGATGATTCGTGGACACCTTACTCCCATCCCTTTCATCTCATACTCATTGTGGTGGTTAAACTATCAAAAGGGATAATAATTCTTTCTTTTTAAATTATTAAACGAGGATAAATTTTAAATTAATACTCGTAAAGGAGTAAAGCACATGGTATTTCACAACTTTTGAATACAATATCATAAAATAATTCACAATTTTTTTATTGAAATTGTAAAAAATTACACAATTAAATATATTTTTTTTTAAATTATTAGTTATCACTTCAAAGTCCTAATTTTTTTAAAATTAATTATTCACAAGTTTAAATTAATTTTAATTTTCTAATCAATGTTTTATTTTTTTACTAATATTAATAAATAATATTAACTTAAAATTTATCAAATAATATTAAATTCTTTTTAAATTTTTTAATTAATTTTTATAGTTATCATTAAGTAAATTAATAATTTAGTACAATATTATTTGATAAAATTATTTTAATATTAACAACAGAAAATAATTTATTGATAAAAGTAGTTGTTAAAATAAAGTAACATAATAAATAATGTAAGATGAACAATATAAATTAAATACAAGTATAAAATTAAAAAGTAAAAACAATATTAATCGTTAATTTACTTATAAGGATAGTTACTACAAATATGTCTTTCAATTCTACACAAAAAACATTGTTTAGGCTTATTTAGAATTGATTCTTGCATCTCATTATATATGCTACTAGCGGTTGACCTCTTTGTATTTCTTAGTACATTTTTATATTTTTATTTAAATTTAAATCTTTTGTTTACATTATTTTTCTAATTTACAAAACACATAATAATCCTTAACAAAAAAATATAGAAAATATTAAATAAAACTAAAAATTAAAACTTATTTAAATTAGTTAATAATTAATTTTAAAAAATTACAACTTTAAACTCATAAATGATTTATGACTTCTAATAAAAATTAAAAAAAAATTATGACGCCTAAGTCGTAATTAAAAAATAGTCGTGAATTGATTTATGACTTTGTATTCTTACCCCTTTGTGGGTATTAATTTAAAATGTACCCCCATTTGGTAGTTTACAAAAAATATTACCCTTTTTGATAGTTTTGTTGGTTTTAGCATTTAAAAAATTTATTCATGTTCAATTTTTTTTAATCAAATATTAAAGACGTTTTTGTTTAGAGGATAGAAATCAAGAGAATGAGAATAGAAGATTTTTTTGCAGCTTGTAATACTTTTTAGTTTTTTCTATGTATGATTATAAAAATATTTTTAATTTAACTAACAAGAAAATTTGACGCTAAGTGTATCACACATTCTAAGTCTTATTTAGACATTATAGCCAACAACCCCATAATACCCAATAGGTTCATATACATTTAATGATATGTTTTGACTTCTTATATAAATTATATGAAGTAAAATTTAGAAACTAATGTTCTAGTCTACACAAACAAGTATAGCTAAGTTCAAATTACACTAACAAACTTAAACCCCTTTTAAATGGCCTCAATAACTTAAGAAGGGGGGTGAATTAAGTTTCAAAATTTTCTCACTAACAAACTTAAACCCCCTTTTAAATGATACACTTAGAATGCAAAAGAAGAAGAAGAAGAAGCAATCAATTTAACAATGTTCTTTTAAATGCCCAAGACAAAGTAAACTGCAGTAAAATAATTGAGATAAGGGAAGAGAGAAATGCAAACTTAATTTATACTGTTCGACCACTTCTCGTGCCTACGTCCAGTCCTCAAGCAACCCACTTGAGATTTTCACTAACTTTGTAAAAAAACCTTTTTACAACTTCTGAACACCCAAGGAATCTCTTTCCCTTGTGTTCAGGAAACTCACAATTCAAGAGACAACCAATCTCTTGATTACAACTTACTTTCTGAGATGAACAGAAAAATTTCTCTCCTTTAGAGTGGATGTAAGTTCCTGGATGAACTCTCAATAGATTTGCAAGTGTTTGCCCAAGAGTTGTTGAGAGAGCATTTGACAATGAAGTTCTCTTGGAATATCTCTCACTTGCTTTTTGAAATCAGACACACATATATATAGGCCATTTGTGCCTTTTTAAAATGGTTTGAAGAGATATGTCTTTTCAAAAAGCTTTTTCTGAATTTTTTCACTGGTAATCGATTATAGGTTTCTAGTAATCGATTACACAGTTATATGTTGAAGGGTCATGACTTTTGAATTTGAATTTCCAGAGTTTCGTTGCTGGTAATCGATTACAAACATCTGTTAATCGATTACAGGTTCAAAATTGAAATTCAAAACCCTTTTTAACAGCTTTTTTTCAAACTTGTCTACTGGTAATCGATTACACTGCCTGATAATCGATTACCAGAGCCTTGGATGTCTTGGAAACACTTTATTTTGAGGCCAGACTTGATATTGAGTTAATCTTGAAGCAAGGCTTTGCTTGTTGAAGCAACCTTATATTAATCTTGAAGCAATGTTTATCCTTTGAAGCAACTTTGTTGGATTCTTCTTTGGCATCATCAAAATCATGTATTCATACTGTCGCAACCTGCCCTTCGGCGGGAGGTCTTCCAAGAAAGGAATACGTGCGGAGTCGCCAAGGGTTTCCAAGAAAGGAATACGCGCGAGACTCACGGGTGCATCTTCCAAGAAAGGAATACGCGCGGAGTCGCCACCAACGTTTATTTGAGGAAAATGTCGGAAAAACCGGAAAAGACGTGGTCTACGAATTTTAAGTGAAAGGTTCGGGAGTTGTATTTACGCACGGGGAAGGTATTAGCACCACACACGTCCGTCATAAGAGACGGCAGCCTTTAATCAAATGTGCAGATATGACTTCAATTTATGTTATTTTCCCTTTTTACGTTCTTATGTCTTTTTATGCCTTTTTTATATTTTTATTTTTTTGTGGTCGACAAGGGTGTTTCCCTTTGCTCCTACGTATTCCTCAATTGTGATAAGGAAATCAGACCTACGTAGTTCTTTGAGAACAAAGCGTTTTGGTTAAGTTATTTTTTTTATCCTTTTTTGCAAGATATGTTTTTATTGAATGAAAGGTCATTTAAGGCGTTGGACCATTAAACAATCTTTCGATTCTTTTGAAAAGAGAGAAAACATTAAGGCATTGGACCATTAATGATCTCTTTATTTTTGAAAGAGGTAATAAAGTTACATGTTGATTTTAGGCCTTTAGAAATCTACATTTAACCAAAAAGCGGAAAAGACCATTTCAAGGCGTTGAACCTTTAAAAATGGTTTTTTTAGGCGATGACAAAAAGTTTGGTTTATGAATTGATTTTAGCCTTAGTTTCACTTTGGTTATTAGTCGATTCGATTAAGAAAGGGAAATCCCAAAAAAACGTCCGATTGATTTTTTGATTTATTTTACTAAAAGATATTTTTGATTATTATATTATTATTTTGCCTCTTTTTGGTTTTAAACGTGGTTACGGCATGACCGAAATGGTCGGAATTCATTTTAACAGAAATTAAAGGATGTTACAATACGAATGATCAGTGGAAATTTATTTTATTTTTGATTAGGCGAGAGAATGACTTAAATAAATGACTAAAGCACGTCAAAAGGGGGTACGGAAAGTAAATGAAATGAAAATAAAAGCACGCGGAACAAATGAGGACCACTAAGGGTACATAGAATGAATTGAAAAGTTCGATTTCGGGAACTTACCGGTTGAAGACCGAAGAACGACGAAGAATGAATGACGAACGACGAAGAACGGTTGAAAATCTTCACGAAATCACCCACGGAAATGTCACGGAAGCGTTACGAAAGCAACTCGGCTTGCATTTTCTTCACGGAAACAATTTTTCTCACTAATTTTAAGTGAATCTCAGATACCAGGAGGGTTGAACATTTTTGTTCTTCCCTCCTCCCCCTATTTATAGGAAAATGAGGGAGGAGCTTGCCACCCAGCTCGCCAACTTCCTGGAAGGCCCAAATGGGCCTGGTTGCTATTTGCACCCCCCTTTTACTAAATACACCCCTTGCCTTTTTTTGCTGATTCTTTTTTCGTAACGTTACGGAAACTTACGAATTGCATAACGATACTTGTTTTCCTTCCGTAATGTTACGGAACCTTACGGATTACATAATCATCCCTTTTTTGCCTTCCAGAATGTTACAGAACTTTACGAATTGCGCACTAACACTTCCTTTTAATTTCCGGCATGTCATGGAACTTCACGGATTGTGCTACAATGCTTTCTTTTGACTTCTGGCACGTCTCGGAACTTCATGAATTGCCTAATGATGGGTGCCAAGTACCTCGAAGTGGTCAAACGAGGGTCACATCCCAACAATGGATGGTCCCCGGACGAAATTAAGGTATGACACATACATTAACATTCTCCCCCTTTTTTATGATGACAATCATTATCAAGTGAATTCTTTTCGACATCATCAAAACCTGCATGATTCACATTCTCCCCCTTTTTGATAATGACACTCATTATCAAGCAAATTCTTTTTGACATCATCAAAACCTGCATGATTTACATTCTCCCCCTTTTTGATGATGACAAGCATCTGTAGGTTAGGAGCAACAACAAAAAAAAAATCTATTTGTATAGTTTACTCCCCCTTGATTTTGCAATGATTTCTTATATGAGACAGTTGAAGATTTCATATATAAAAAGTTTTCTCATAAAGAATAGATAATTCCCCTTACTGTTTTATCTTTTATCTATCTCTCCCCTTTTGTCAACATCAAAAATAAATCATGAGCAAAAAGGAGAATAGCATTAAGCAATTTATAATGAATTAAAAGAGTAGAGCATGCCATACCGTTCAAAGTACCATTTCTTGACCTAAAAGAAAATGTTATCGCTTGTTTGAATGTATGAGAGTCAAGTGATACCAAACGACATTAAAAACAAATTATTTTGCACCCACAAAAATACATATCCAGTATAAAACAATCAAAATATATAATAATCAAAAAACAATCATCAAAAGTTATCAATAATCAACATAACCTTCAAACACAATCATCAAAGACAATCAACATAACTCTCAAACACAATCATCATAGACAATCAAAAACTCAATAAAAAAAAACCTCAATCAAAAGCAATCATAAAAAACAATCAAAACTCAATCAAAAAACAATCATCAAAGACAATCAAAACTCAATCAAAAACAATCATCAAAAGTAATCATAAAAAACAATCAACATAACTATCAATCATAATCATCAAGGACAATCAAAACTCAAGTAGAAAACAAACATGAAAACTCAATCAAAAGTTAACAATTCATAGGCAAAAAATAATAATAAAATAGACAAACATTAAAATCCTTGCCATTGAAAACAAGAGGCCTATTAATAGAATTTCCCTCAGGAAATGGAAAGTTAGATGAGGCCATAATTATTCTTGAAGTTTTTAAACTTTAGACAAGAATCCTGCTCTGATACCACTTGTTGGGCTTATTGATCAAGTGACCTTTGTTTGTTGTCTCCATAGATCACATATTCACTATCTTTGGGAGAAATATGAATCATCTTTTATGCATCTCCCACCTTGTGGTTGGAGCAATTGCTATCAATGTATCAACTTTGCTTTTCTCCGCTTTCATAATCTTTCACCATGAGACCCAGATTTATGATTTTATTTTCTGAATCACTTGAAGAATTTATGTCATTATCTTCCTAAGTGATGATGCTTTCTTTTCTTTGAAATTTCTCTTGTCGGATTTTTCCATTCTTCTTTTAAGGATAGGACAATCGAATCTCAAGTGCTCAGGTTGATCGCATTCATAGCATTTTGGGGCTAAGGAGGAATCTTCTCCTTTCTTCTTTGGATTGATGTTTGATTTTCTTTGATTTCTTTTGTTTCTCAGAAACTTATGGAATCTCTTCACAAAAAATATGAAATCACCATCATGTTCTATTTCAATCAAGTCCTCTTTGTCACTTTCTTCTTGAATAGAAGATGATGAAGCTCTGAGTGTTATTCCTTTCCTCTTTTTATCGTTCTCTTCATGTTGATGGAGTCTCATAAGTTCCATTTCATGTTCTTGAAGCTTTCCAAAAAGAGTAGCAAGAGACATATTTGTGAGATCACTTGATTCTGCAATTGCTGTTACTTTTGGTTGCCATTGCCTGTTTAAACATCTCAGCACTTTGTTAATGAGATCTTCATTAGGAAATATTTTTCCCAATGATGCAAGATGATTAACTATATGAGTAAATCTCTTATGCATATCTTGTATGGTCTCATATTGATACATTCTAAACAGTTCATATTCATGTGTGAGAGTGTTTATTTTGGATCTTTTGACATCATTCGTGTCTTCATGGGTTACTTGTAATGTATCCCACATTTCTTTTGCATTTTTACAATTTGAGACTCTAAAATATTCATTCATGCCTAATGCAGAAGTGATTACATTTTTGGCCTTTAAATTGTATTGAACCTTTCTTCTCTTGGTTTTTCTATAGTTGCATTTCCCACTACCTTTGTAGGAAAAAAGGGACCAACTTCAATGGCTTCCCATATATTTAAATCTATGGCTTCAATAAAGATCTGCATTTGGGTTTTCCAATAGTGATAACCCTCGCCATTGAATATTTGTGATTTGATTTGGTTCTACAGACACTAACCTCAATCCAAACCAAACTGATTGATTTATCCAAAAGTCAATCCAAACAAATCCAAAAAATATTGGTTTGGTTCAGATTTTGGTTTTTTTAAGAAGTTTTTGTTTTTTTATTTTCGATTAGTTTGGATTTAAACAACCATAGTTTTTATTACACGAGAACCTCTTAACCTCATAACATTGTCCACGTCGTTAACCCCAACAAGTCATGTGCTTAACACATGTATTTTAATGAATTCCCCCCACCAAAAGCCCCTACCATCTTCGTCCAAACCTAATGAGAATCAAAAAAGGAACAAGGACTTGGTGAAACAATAACAAGGGCATGTGCTAAGAAAGCAAAGGAAGCCTTGCACCAAATGGTGACAACTCTCATTGAAGCATATTCACATATAGAAGGATTAAAGCCCAAGTTGGTCAACTAAATAAAGAAACTTGAGGAATGAAGATGATGTACTGATTTAGATGATGGCCCATGAAAATATAATATCTAGTTTTATTTTATAAGGATGCAATTAAATGATTGGGTTGTTGTTGTGTTAAGTCTCTTGAGTGGATTACATGTTAATTAATAAAGCCATTAACTTGACATAATTACCACCATTAGCAATACATTATGATTATAGACTTTTGGTATCTATGACCAGCTATATGTATCTCAAATTTTATGAATGAAAGGCAAAATCTTGGATATTTTCCAATTGAGAGGACTATCTCTCTAGGGTTCTTCATTGAGCAACCTTTGATCTTATCAAGGACCCTAACCATTGCATTGATCTTGATCCTTGGCTTATCAATTCCTTCAGGATTGTGGCGTCTTTCCTAATTGTCTCCTTGGTTCTCAACATTTGGTATTCAGAGCCAATTTTAGCATCAATTTCATGGTTGTTGGTAGCATCAATTTCATTTGGGAATTTAAGTGCGTGAATTTCAAATCTGTTTAGTGGATCTTTATAGTTTGTGATCTGAATTTTGATTGGTGTTTGCATTTTGTACCTTGGATCCAAGCGGTGGCATGCGAATCATTAGGGAATCACCATAACATGAAATTGGATTCATATGTGCCTTTTGCTTTGGTGCATCTGGACCTATTCCAAAGGTATTCATGTTGTGCTAGTAGAATCCAGGTGGCATCACTTTCTTTTTAATATCCCTATACGTTATATTTTTATCCATGTTTATGTGTTGAATCTTATGTGTTTTGCTAGAATAGTGTACGCCTAACCTTGTGTGACTTGTTCTCATAGTTTTTCATCCAAAATTTGATCCAATTATATTCTTTGAGTTCATCTAGTGTCATATCAAGACGCTTGAAATTTGACAAGGAAGCCCTGGGCAAATTCAAACGGCTATAACCTTTTGACATAGTTGTTCGATTGAGGCCCATAATATATCAACACGCCTGTAATTGAAGAAGGAAGCCCCGGGTAACGGCCATAACTTTGGACAGGGATGTCCAACTGAGGACCATAATATATTGAGACGCTCGTAAATGAATAGGGAAGCCCCTGGAAAATTCAAATGGTCATAAAATTGGACACGAATGTTCCATTAAGGCCCATAGTATATCGAGAAACACGAAATTGAACCAAGATGACTATGGCAAATTAGAACGACCACAACTTGTGACTCGAATGTCTGATTAAGGTCCATAATATATCGAGATGCTAGAAATTGAACAAGAAAGCCCCAGAAAAATTCAAACAGTCATAACTTTTGACTCGGTTGTCTGAATGAGGACCATAATATATCAAGATGATCGAAATTCAACAATGAAGCCTCAGGAAAATTAAAGCAATCATAACCTTTTGACACGGTTGACTGTTTGAGGCCCATAATATATCGACACACTTGTAATTGAACAAGGAAGCCTCTGACAAATTCAAACGGTCACAACTTTTGATTTGGATGTTCGATTGAGGTCCATAATATATCAAGAAGCTCGTAATTGAACAAGGAAGCCTATGGCAAGTTGAAATGACCATAAATTTTAAGTCAAATGTCCGATTGAGGCCTATAACATATCAAGACACACGAAATTGAATAAGGAAGCCTATGGTAAATTCCAATGACCATAACTTTTGACTTGGATGTTCGATTAAGACCCATAATATATCGACACTCGTAACTAAACCAGGAACCCTATTGCAAATTCAAAAGGCCATAACTTTTGACTCAGATGTCCAATTGATATCCATAATTTATCGACACGCTCAAAATTGAACAAGGAAGCACTGAGAAAATTCAGATGGCCATAACCTTTTCAAACGGTTATCCGATTGAGGCCCATAATATATCAACACATTTGCAATTGAACAAGGAAGCCCTTGGCAAATTCAAACGATCACAACTTTTGATTCAGATGTCCGATTAAGGCCCATAATATATTGAGACGCTTGTAATTGAACAAGAAGCCTATGGTAAATTCAAACAGTTACAACTTTTGACTCAAATGTTTGATTGAGGCCCATAATATATCGAGAAGCTCAAAATTCAACAAGGAATCCCCGAGCAAATTCAAATGGCCATAACTTTTGAGTCAAATGTTCGATTCAGGCTCATTATATATCAAGGCACTCGTAATTGATCAAGGAAGCCCCTGGCAAATTCAAACGGTCATAACTTTTCACTCGAATGTCCTGTTCACGACCATAACGTATCAAGACGCTCCAAATTCGACAATGAAGCCTTATGCAAATTCAAAAAACAATAAATTTTTGACAGGGTTGTTTGATATAGGTCCATAATATATCGATGCGCTCGTCATTGAATGAGGAAGCCCCTAGAAAATTCAAACGACCATAACTTTTGAGTCGGACTTTCAATTGAGGCACATAATATATCGAGACACTCAAAATTGAACTAGGAAGCCTTGGGCAAATTCAAACAACTATAACTTTGCACACGGATGTCTGTTTGAGACCCATAATATACAAAGACACTCATAATTGAACAGGGAAGTCTATGGCAAATTCAAAACGATTATAGCGTTTGACTCAGATTTCTAAATGAGGCCCATAATATATCAAGACGCTTGAAATTCGACAAGGAAACCCCAAGCAAATTCAAGTAGCCATAAAATTTTGACACGGTTGTCCGATTAAGGCCCATAATATATCAACACGCTTGTAATTGAACATGGAAGCCCTTGACAAATTCAAATGGTCACAAGTTTTGATTTGGATTTCCAATTGAGGCTCATAATATATCGAGAAGCTCGTAATTGGACAAGGAAGCCTATGGCCAATTTAAACGGCCACAGGTTTTGACTCGGATGTCCAATTGAGGCCCATAATATATCGAGACACTTGTAATTGAACTAGGAACCCTATTGCAAATTCAAACGGCCACAACTTTTGACTCAGATGTCCAATTGAGGCCCATAATATATCGAGACACTGAAAATTCAACAAGGAAGCCCCTGGAAAATTCAAACTACCATAACTTTTGACTCAATTGTTTGATTAAGTCCCAAAATATATTAAGATGGTTGTTATTGAACAAGGAAGTGTAGAAGCAAGCTTGATGATGATGAATCAAGTTGATTCAAGTAATTTTGATGATGACAAAGACGATGACAAAAACCAAAGAATGATTTCAAGATTCAGTCAACAATTTCAAGATCAAGATAAATTTCAAGTTTCATGAGAAGAAATCAGGAAGATTCAAGAATCAAGAGTAGTTTGATTTCAAGATTCAAGAAAAGATGAATTCAAGATTCAAGTGAAGAAATCAAGAAGACTTCACAAGGGAAGTATTGAAAAGATTTTTCAAAAAATAAACATAGCACAATTTTGTTTTTCAAAAGAGTTTTTCTCAAAATTTTCTACGTTACCAGAGTTTTTACTCTCTAGTAATCGATTATCAGTGGCAAAGTTTGATTTCAAAAGCTTTTAACTGAATTTGCAACGTTCCAATTGATTTCAAAATGGTGTAATCAATTACAAGATATTGGTAATTGATTACCAGTGTATCTGAACGTTGAAATTCAAAATCAATTGTGAAGAGTCATATCCTTTCATAAAAAGCTTTGTGTAATCGATTGCATGATTATGGTAACCAATTACCAATGACAAGTTTTGAATAAAAATCAAGAGATATAACTCTTCCAATGGTTTTCAGGTTTTTCTAAAGGTTATAAATCTTCTAATGGTTTTCTTGACCAGACATGAAGAGTCTATAAAAGCAAGACCTTGACTTGCATTTGAAGAACAATAATTTTACAACTTTTGCACACAACCTTTCTGATATACTTTTGAATATCTTCTTCTTCTTCCTTTGCCAAAAGCTTTCAAAGTTTTCTGGTTTCCAAACTTTGTTCTTTCATAGAAAACAAAAGTGTGCTATTCATCTTTTTCATTCTCTTCTCCCTTTGCCAAAAAGAATTCGCCAAGGACTAACCGCCTGAATTCTTTTTGTGTCTCTCTTCTCCCTTTTCCAAAAGAAGGATTAACCGCTTGAATTCTTTTGTGTCTCCCTTCTCCCTTGTCAAAGAATTCAAAACGACACAGTCTGAGAATTCTTTTGATTCTTCCCTTTCCCTTAAACAAAAGATTTCAAACTTGGGTTGTTGTAACTGAGAACAAGAGAGGGTACATCTCTTGTGGATCAGTTCAAGTGGAGGGTACGTCCACTTGGTTGTTTAAAGAGAACAAGGGAGGGTACATCCCTTGTGGATCTTTGCTTGTAAAGGTTTTTACAAGGTTGAAAAGAAATCTCAAGGACCGCAGGTCGCTTGGAGACTGCATGTAGGCACGGGTTGTTGCCGAACCAGTATAAAACTCTTGTGTTTGTCTTCTTCTTCCCTACACTCTTTAATTTCCGCTGTGCACTTTAATTATCACTTTTACTTTTGGTTAAGTTTTTATTTATGTTCTTTATTTTCTTAACTTAGTAGTAAAAGCCTAATTTAATCTAGTAACATTAAGAAGGATAAGTTTTTTTATTAGTAAAGGTTCATTAATAATTAATTCAACCCCCCTTTCTTAATTATTTCGAGGCCACTTGATCCAACAAGAAGCCTATGGCAAATTCAAACAACCATAAGTTTTGACTCGGATGTCCAATTGAGGCTCATAATATATAAAGATGCTCAAAATTTCATAAGGAAGCCCTAGGCAAATTCTAAAGTCCATAACCTTTGGCACAAATGTCCAATTGAGGCCCATAATATATCTAGACACTTGAAATTTGACAAGGAAACCCCTGACAAGTTCAAACGTCCATAACATTTAACTTGGATGTCCAATTGAGGTGCATAATATACCAAAATGCTCAAAACTGAACATGGAATCCCCTAGAAAATTCAAATGACCATAAATTTTGACTTGGATGTCCAATTGAGGTCTATAGTATATTAGGATGCTCGAAATTGAACATAATAGCTTTGGGAAAATTCAAATGGCCTTAACTTTTGACTCGAATGTCCAATTGAGGCCCATAATATATCGAGACGCTTGAAATTGAACATAAAAACATGATTATGTTTAGGATTGAAAACTGATTAGGATATGGATTCATTTCCTGATTTTGAAATGTAATCACAAATTGTTTGGATGATTTTCCAACCTAATTTGTGATCTGAAACAATTTAGGGAGATTGAATCGATTGAACTTTCTCTAATGCATTTTAGTTAACTTTCGCACTAAACATCATTCGTAGTAATTGTGATAATTCAATTTGCATTGGTTTGGTGAATTGGATTGATGCTTTTAAACTTGAGAATTGTATTATGTTCTTGTTCTGTGCCATTGTCGAGGATATGATTCATTGTGTTCCAACCTTGATTCACTCATAACTAACATTAGCATAGTAGTATAGGTTTGCATCTGTCTATTGGAAAAAGAAAAATAATACACATTTATGCATGCTTGCTCTATTTTGCATAAGGTTTTGATCATTTTGTACACTTTGCATTCAATAACTATTTGACACATTACATTGGTCTAGTTAGTGTTGTTATATGGAATAGGTGTAGCAGCATTACAGGGTAGTAAAAAAACAAAGGAGCAGTGTAGAGAGTAGTGTATGCATTGTGTAGTGTATTTTGTGTCGTAAAAGTGATCTATTCTCTGGAGTTTGTTTGTGCAACTTATTGTCCAAAGTTTATCCCCTATTTTGAGCAAAAGTAACCCTTTGGGGTTTGGTTTGGGTTAAAATTGCAAAATTCTATCTCTAACTATAAGTTTTATTAGTAGGGGTAATTTGGTCATTTCATATACAACTATCTCAGAATAGGCTGAAACTTTGCCAGAATGTAGAAAAAAATTCATACATCAAGAAGCTCATATAGGGGACAAACACGGGCATTAGGGGTCATTTTGGCTAAATTCATTGATCTGGACCACTTTTGAAATTTTTTTTTCTATTTTCATGATTTTTAAGAATAACCAAAAAATTACCAAAAATCAAAAATTATTTTTAGACATTTATTGTGGTGTTTTGGAATTTTTTTAAAGAATTGAGGAAAATTTCCATTTTTTGTAGCATTTTAGCATATACTATGAATAGTGTTCTGTGTAGGGTAGTTGTCTGTGCTGCCACTAATGAGCTTATCTGTGCATGACTAGGTCTAAATCAGGTGACTTGCATCCATATGATCCTGAGATAGATAAGACATTTCATAGGTTGAGTAGAAATAGTAGGAGTAGAACTGTAGTTGTGCATGATAGTGTAGTTTTAGATAGTAGTGTAGTGCATACTAAATTCATTTTTTATTTTGCTTCTAAGCCTGTTTTTATTGCTTCTAATTCTGAAAAAAAAATAGTGTTGATATAATGGCTGATAACAATCAAAATCTTAAGGAATTGGCTACACAAAATGTTGTGGATCAACCTTGGTGTATTTAATATCTTGAGACAGAGGTTAGTTATGAGCTAAAGTCTGGACTACGCCATTTGTCGCCAAAGTTTCATGGTCTTGCAGGTGAAGATCCACACAAGCATCTGAAGGAGTTTCATGTAGTGTGTTTCACCATGTGACCACATGACATTCATGAAGATTATGTGAAGATGAAGGCATTTCCATTCTCTCTAGATGGTGTGGCTAAGTACTGGTTGTACCTTCAACCAGATACTATTAACACCTAGACAGATATGAAGAGAAGATTCTTAGAGAAGTTCTTCCCTGCATCCATAACAACATCCATCCGGAAAGAAACTTGTGGCATAAGGCTTCAACTTGGAGAGACATTATATGAGTACTGGGAGAGATTTAACAAGTTGTGTGCTTTGTGTCCTCGCCATCAAATTAGTGAGCAATTGTTGATCCAGTATTTCTATGAGGAGATAATATTAATGGACAGAAGTATGATTGATGCAGTCAGTGGAGGTGCTTTTATGGACAAGACTCCTATTGCTACCAGACAATTGATTTCCAACATGGTAGCAAATTATCAACAATTTGGTACTAGAGTTGCCACACCATCTAGGGTTGTTGCAAGTGAAATTTCTATTTCTATGGTTGCTGACAATCAAAGGTTGGAGAATAAACTTACAGAGTTGACATCCCTTATAAGGCAGCTAGCCATTGGTCAACAACAAAATGTGATGGCAGCCAATCAACCAAGGTTGTATGGTATATGTTGTGCTCCTAATCATCCAATAGATGCATGTTCCATACTCCAAGAAACAAAACAAGTTGATGATGTTTCTATCATGCAACCTAGACAACTATTCAGACCTCAACAACAACAATACAATCCTTACTCCAACACCTACAATCTTGGTGGGAGAGATCATCTGAACTTGAGGTATGGTCCTGGTCCACAACAACAGCACACACAATAGCAACCATTCAAACATCAACAATTCCAACCTTCCACCAGCAAATATCTAGCTCCTCCTTTTAGACAACAATAACAATTCCAATAGTCTACACCTCCACTTGCACAACATGTGTAGAATAGCAGTTATGGACCTTCCTTGGAGGAGCTGATGAAGCAAATGGCAACCAACAACATTCAATTTCAACAGAATGTGAGTGGCACCATCCAAGAACTACATACTCAGATTGGACAGTTAGCTACAACTGTCAACTAGTTGCAGGAACAAGGTTCTGGCAACATTTCCGCACAACCAATTATCAATCCAAAAGGGAATGTAAGTGTTATTACCTTGAGGAGTGACAGAGAGTTTCTAAAGCCAACAGGTGCTGGTGCCAAAATTGATGATAGTACTAAAGCAGATTCTACACCAAAATAGATTCCTCTACCTTTTCCTTCTAGATCCATTCCTACAAAGAAAGTAGAGTTGGATTCTGATCTTCTTGAGACTTTCAGGAGGGTGGAAGTCAATGTTCCCCTCTTGGATGCCATTAAACAGATTCCAAAGTATGCAAAATTCTTGAAGGATTTGTGCACTCATAAGAGGAAGTTGAAGGGAAATGAGCAAGTGAAGTTGGGTAGAAATGTTTCCACACTTATATAGAGCAAAAGTGTTGTTGTCATTTGTTCGGGCTTCCGACAAGTGCACCAGATCGCACAAGTAGTATAAAATGGTAAGAACCGAGTATCGAACACTCGGGGAACTTGTGTTATTTGGTAAGCTATTTCAACAAATAGGCGTCTATTGTGTAAAAGTAAGTGGGAATATGAACAAGTGTATAACTATTTGTGCAAAAAGAAAGAAAAATCACACGAGAGAAATGATGTGTAAAAACAAGTAGAGAACACGTTTGTCTTCCTAATAGGTGCCTGATGCTAAAAAGATATTCTCTATCTAACAATGCTCATGTGTTCTTATGGTGTCTCCTGAAATACTAAACCCCGATTCCTCATGATAGCTTAGCTTAATCCTGATCAAGCATCGTCCACAGATTCCTCTTGTAAGACTTAACTCAACTAGGACCGCATTAAGACACACATACTCAACTAACTTATCGCACCCCGATTCCTCGTGAAAGCACAACAACTCTGCTCTGCACTATCAAGGACTTTAGAGTCAGACCAGTTTCCACTGTTGAATGACCCTAAAAAAGCATGCGTCTATGTGATCAAGGTAAAGGCATACTAGAATGAAAAGTAGATAGCACAGAGAACACACAAAACATCATTAAATAGATAAACATATATTTACATCAGGTACCTACAGGGAAGATTCAACAGAGGGTTTAGCTTTCCATATCAGGAAGCCTTCTTAACAACAAAGAGAAGAACAAGATGAAAGATTGTAAAAATACAAGTAGTGAGGATGTCTCCTTCACCTCTAGGATCTCACAATCCCTCACAAACTCATCTCAAGCTCTCAAATCGGCTCCTGCTTCAAGCTCTGGTCTCTGCAGATCTTCACACAACAAAATCTCTCAAAACTCTCTGGAACTTGGACCTTTCTCTCTCTAGAAACCCTAGACATGCAAAGCTCTGAATCCCAGTCCAAACTCCCTTCACAAAATCTGCTTTTAGGCTTAAATAGGTGGCCTTGTTCATGCTCATGCGCTTAGCGCACGCTAGTGATTTTTGGCTTAGCGCGCCTTTCTCGCTTAGCGGATGAATTGAAGCGGTGCGCTTAGAGAGATGAAGCGGTGTGCTTAGCGAACCTGTACAACTCATCTTCTTCTGGATTCTTCCTCACGCTTAGCCCAAGAATGTTGCGCTTAGCGGATGCTTGCTAAGCCAACAGATTGGCTTAGCGAGAAGGTGAAAATAACCTTTTCCAAAGCTTACCTAATTAACCTGAAATTGAGAGAAAATGATTATTAAACACACAAAATGGAAATACTAAGTATTTATTACCTATACTTAACAGAAAATACTTATAACATTACAAAATAGCCATAAATTGGGAGAGTTTGATACAATTTATACATGTTTTATACACAAAAGTTAGTCGTTTTCACCGACTAACAACTCCCCCAAATTTACAGTTTTGCTTGTCCTCAAGCAAAAAGAGAACAACTCACTTGTCCTCAAGTGACAATGACATACAGTGACTATGTACAAAGGTGTATGCTACAAAGTGACTGATTGCATGATAAGAGAATGGAGTAAAATGCCCTCATCACTTGTCTTTCAAAAGGTATGCAATTATCCAAAGAGAAGAATAAAATGTAACCTAAACAGATAGATGAAGTTAGGCATAAGACAGATATCAAGGAAAGTAGCTTAAACCACAGTCTCACGGCTACTGTTTCACTCAAGCACAAGTGTTTAGCTATTCATTAATAACAACTAGCAAGAGGTCCAATCTTTGAATTTCATCTCATGCCATAAAGTCAGAAATGTATAAACAGAATGAGAAGGACTTTCTCAGGTTTGTAGTGAGGCTTGGCTACAAAAATTCATTGGTTTTTCTAGGATTCAAAGGCTTAGATTCTAAGAGAGAACAAATACTTGACTTATCCCAATGGTCTTGTTTTATAGCAGTAGCTTTCTCACTATCTTTTCCTCTCAAGTTGCTTTTGACCTTATTGTAACAGCACACTTTATTCTTTTCTTTCTCTTTTTTTTTTAACATACAACTTATTTGTTGTGTGTGCCGATGCTTAACCTTTTTCTTTTCATTCGAATTGACTTCCCTCCCCCAAATTTAGAGTAAATTTTCCTTGAACCATATGCTTTCCTAAAATCTAAACAAGGTATCAGGAGGTAATTATTTAAGTTCAGGGTTCAAATTTTTTTGACAATATCATTCAGCTCGAAAAGGGAGCAAAGGATGCAATTATCATTCAAGGTAAGTTGTTTGGTCAAAAGAGCTTGTGTATGTACAATCATGGCCTTCATCATGTCCTAATTTATACATTTCATTCTAAAATTTAGAGATTCATGCAAAGATTATCACTCACAGCTAGTCGTTCACTCATAGTTTAAGGTCACACTCTCACCGGTTTTGGTTCAAGCTTTTCTTTCACAATCAATCTGTCTACTGACTAACAATTCTAATTGCAAGTTCACATTCTTGTTCTTTCTTTGTCTAACATACACACTTGCTCAAACTTATGAAAGGAAACACAAACTTCATCACAATCATGCATTCAATTCAAAATAAAGTCACACACCCATTTTTCACAAAAAGATAAAAGTGTTTCACTGGCATGTCATCTAAAACAAGTCAAACTGTTCAACATGCTTCAGGATAAGCATACCAACCATTTATAAATAAAACTAACAAAAAGGGATTACTATAATAAGACTATAATTAAAATAATAATAAACTAAATGGCACAAAAATATCATTAGGAATTTAAAAATCCTGTGATCTGTCCTGAGTATCCGGTGTCTGAACATCCTCCTCATCTGTTAAGCAAAGCACCGGCTGGAGGAGAGGTGTTCGAAGACAGGATTGGTGTAGTCTGATCCTCATGAGTGGAAGGGTTTGCAGCCTACTGAATTGAAGTCGTATTTGCCACAGGTTCTGAAGGCTCAGCAGTGTCCTCAAGAGATTTTTTAGACGTGGCTGCAGCTTCTTGTGTTTCAACTACCCTCTTCCTTCTGATTAGGGGCTTTGGCATGGAAGTCTCTGATGACTCATCCTCCCTCTGCTGTGGTACCTGAGCGGTGAGACCTTCGTCTTCCCTATGAAGGGGGGGCTGAGTCTCGGGCCAGGCTACCCATTCATTAAACTATTCAACAGAAGGGATAGAGTCTGGAGGTGCTACCAGTTGTAAACTTTGTAATAAAACTATCTTCCCCTGATGTATGCTTCGAAGCATGGCTTCAAGACGTTGAAAGTCTGTAGAAGATGGGGTAGATGGATCTGTTGAGGTACGTGCTGGAGGAGGAGCTGCAAATGTGGAAGGAGCCTCGACTGGCCTTGCCCTCGCTCTCCTAGCCCCTCTAATAGTAACTGTCAGATCAGTAGGGTTCCAATAGTTTTTCCTGATATAGGCTAAGTTAATGACTGGGATCAAGCGTTCGAAGACTAGGCTGTCAGAAGCAACCCCTCTGGACCTACATAGAGCTGTGATAAGAGCAGGGAATCCAAGTCTAGAGGAGTTAGACTGGGCCATAGATGTGATCTGGCCAGATATGAGAGCTCCTACATTCATGTCCAGCTGAGAGACTAGGCCAAAGATTAACCTAGCTCTATCCATTGTCAAATCCGAGGTGTGGGAAGTCGGAGCCAGGTTGGAGTATGAGAGAACACTCCAAACCCGAGCAAGAGTTGCCAGATCTTTCCTGATGATCTTCCTAGGATGGCCTTCAGCATTTAAAACAAACCCTTGACCGGGTATACACAAAGCAGCCTCAATCTCTCTGATATCAGTGGGCATCCTACAGTATCTGGAGTAAACGGGCAAGTACTCTCCCTCAGCCAGTACCATAGGTGTCTCCAGGAAGGTGTTGAGGCTGTTTGCATCAATTTTTATCAAGTGGCCTTGGATTTTGACTTGTTTTGGGGAAGGCCCCTAGGGATTATAGAGGTTGGCGTAGAACTCCTTCACCAAGGCTAGGTCGATGCTACTGTCAGCTAAATTGGTGAGGCGCTTATGGAAGTTATGCCTCTCCAATTCAGCCTTGAACTCATCCAACTCCGTATGGTATATTTCTACCTTCCTCTCAGCTAGTATATGTCTTCCTAGCACATTGTCTATGTATTTGGTCCAGGCCTCGAAGGAGTGAAATCTTCTTGTGTCATATTGAGATGTGGGCCGTGCACCAATGCTCTTTCTTTTTCTGGAAGACATCTACAGACAAAGGAATCAAACATTTGATCAGGATACATTTATTCAAAATTTTAAAAACTGAAAAATAAAACTGAAAAAGACACTGGCAGCTTAGCGAGACATGGTCCGCTTAGCTGGCCTTTGTAAAAAAACACTATCGCTTAGCGACATGTGGAGCCGCTTAGCGGAAGTTGCAGAATTTTTAGATTCTGCAGAATTGGCTTAGCGGGAAAGCGCTCGCTAAGTTGAACATGTGCCACAAGGATTTGCACTAAGCTCCTTGAAGGCTGCACTTAGCAACACCAACTCTTCAAAAATTTCACTAAGTGTTGGGAGCTTAGTGAGTGAAGCTCGCTTAGCTCAGTGGATGCCGCAACCAATTACGCTTGGCTCAGGAACGCTCGGCTTAGCGCGCGGTTATCATAAAAAAAATTGGTTAAGTTACCTGGGCTTAGAGATTCAGCCTTGCTTAGTGTCGCAACCTACCCTTCGGCGGGAGGGCGACGCGTGACTCGCGGGATGCGTGTTCCACGAAAGGAATACGCGCGGAGTCGCCACCAACGTTTATTTGAGGAAAACGTCGGAAAAACCGGAAAAGACGTGATCTACGAACTTTTAAGTGAAAGGTTCGGGAGTTGTATTTACGCACGGGGAAGGTATTAGCACCCCACACGTCCGCCCCAAGGGACGACAGCCTTTAATCGAATGTGCAAACATGACTTTGATTTTTTTATGTTCCCTTTTTATGTCTCTATATCCTTTATACCCTTTTTATATTTTCTCTTTTTGTGGTCGACAAGGGTGTTTCCCTTTGCTCCTACGTATTCCTCAATTTGGGATGAGAAAATCAGACCTACGTAGTTCTTTCGGAACAAAGTGTTTGGTTAAATTGTTTTTGTCTTTTTTGCAAAATATGTTTTTATTGAACAAAAGGTCATTTAAGGTGTTGAACCATTAAACGGTCTTTTGATTTTGAAAGGGGAGAAACGTTAAGGCGTTGGACCATTAACGATCTCTTGTTTTTTGAAAGGAGAGAAACGTTAAGGCATTGGACCATTAACGATCTCTTGTTTTTTGAAAGGAGAGAAACGTTAAGGCATTGGACCATTAACGATCTCTTGTTTTTGAAAGGAGAGAAACGTTAAGGCATTGGACCATTAACGATCTCTTGGGGTGGTCGACAAAAAGCGGGGCTTTTGCTCCTACGTATCCTCAATGAGGAACTCAGACCTACGTAGTTCTTTCTTTTTGTCAAGTGATTCTTTTTTACTTAAGTGGTGATCATTTTAAGGCGTTGGACCTTAAAAATGATCCATTTTACTTAGTGAGAAAATGAAATGACAAACTTCAAAAGCCTATTTTTATGGACGAGCTTGACTAGGCGAATTGATTTTAGCCTTTAGTTTCACTTTAGTTATTAATCAATTCGATTAAGAATGAGAAATCCCAAAGAGAAAACGTCCGATTGATTTTCCGCTTTATTTTACTAAAAGATGTCTTTTTGATTATTATATTATTTTTTACCTCTTTTTGATTTCCAACGTGGTTACGGCACGACCGAACGGTCGGAATTTATTTTAACCGAAGTTAATGGATAATACAATTCAAACGTTCGGTGGAAATTTATTTTATTTTTAAGTTAAGCGAGAAATGACTTAAGTAAAATGGCTTAAGCACGTCAACAGGGGGTATAAAAAGTAAATAAAACGAGAATAAAAATGCACGAAACACAATGCGGACCACTACGGGTACATAGAATGAATCGAAAAAGCTTGGTTCGAGGTACTTACCCGTTGAAGATCGAAGAACGATGAAGAACGAATGAAGAACGTCGAAGAACGGTTGAAACCTTTGCGAGATTCCTCACGGAAAACGTTACGGAAACGTTTCGGAAGCGCCTCGGCTTAGATTTTCTTCACGGAAACAATTTTTCCAAGCAAATTCGAAAGAGAGAGAAGTGCCTAAGGGGCTGAACCCCTTTCTTCTTCACTTCCTCCCCTATTTATAGCAAAATAGGGGAGGTGGTTGCCGCCCAGCTCGCCCAGGCGAGCTCAGCTCGCCCAGGCGAGCAGGGTTGCTTCCTCCAGAAGCAACCGCCTTCTGGAGGAATATACCGGAGGGCCCAAGTGGGCCTGGGTGCTATTTGCACCCCCATTTTTACTAAGTACACCCCCCTCTGCTGTTTTTTGGTGATTCTTTTTCCGTAAAGTTACGGAAACTTACGAATTTCGTAACGATACTTGTTTTCTTTCCGTAATGTTACGGAACTTTGCGGATTACATAATCATCCCCTTTTTGACTTACGGAATGTTACGGAACCTCACTTAATTATGCAACGATGCTTCCATTTGATTTCCGGTGTGTCACGGAAACTTACGGATTGTGCATCAATATTTTTTTGGTTTTTCGGCATGTCCTGGAATTTCACAAATTGCCTAATGATGGGTGCCAAGCACCTTACGAGGACCAAAGAATGGTCGCACGTCATCGAGCAAAGGTTCCCGGACGAAATTAGGGTATGACAGTTGCCCCTCTTTACTTGTCTTTTATTGGAGATAAAAGGAAAGTAAAGATAAGACACTAATTTCGTTCCTCTCGATTTGGCGAGAGTCGCGGGTGACCATAAAATCTCCACATGCAAATGACTTGTTGTTCCCAAAATTTCACAAATTGCCTAATGATGGGTGCCAAGCACCTCACAAGGACCAAAGAATGGTCGCATGTCATCAAGCAAAGGTCCCCGAAAATCAGTGTATGACACTAATTTCGCTCCTCTCGGTTGACGAGAGTCGCGGGTGACCATGACTTGTCGTTCCTAGAATTTTACAAATTGCCTAATGATGGATGCCAAGCATCTCACAAGGACCAAAGAATGGTCGCATGTCATCAAGCAAAGGTCCCCGAAAATTAGTGTATGACACTAATTTGGCTCCTCTCGGTTGACGAGAGTCGCGGGTGACCATGACTTGTCGTTCCTAGAATTTCACAAATTGCCTAATGATGGATGCCAAGCATCTCACAAGGACCAAAGAATGGTCGCATGTCATCAAGCAAAGGTCCCCGAAAATTAGTGTATGACACTAATTTGGCTCCTCTCGGTTGACGAGAGTCGCGGGCGACCATGAAATTTCCGCATGTAAATGACTTGTTGTTCCCGGAGGAACAAAAGGTGCAGAAGACTATGTCAGTCTCTGCATGCTATCAAGCGTTCTGTCTTACAGAAGACTATGTCATCGGGCCCGCCGCCTCTGGATGATACAAGGGTGCAGAATGACCAAACTTGGTCTCTGCTTGTCATTGGGCCCGCCGCCTCTGGATGACAAAAGGGTGCGGATAACCGTAAGGTATCTCCGCGTACCATCGGGCCCGCCGCCTCTGGATGATACAAGGGTGCAGAATGACCAAACTTGGTCTCTGCTTGTCATCGGGCCCGCCGCCTCTGGATGACAAAAGGGTGCGGATAACCGTAAGGTATCTCCGCGTATCATCGGGCCCGCCGCCTCTGGATGATACAAGGGTGCAGAATGACCAAACTTGGTCTCTGCTTGTCATCGGGCCCGCCGCCTCTGGATGACAAAAGGGTGCGAATAACCGTAAGGTATCTCCGCGTATCATCGGGCCCGCCGCCTCTGGATGATACAAGGGTGCAGAATGACCAAACTTGGTCTCTGCTTGTCATCGGGCCCGCCGCCTCTGGATGACAAAAGGGTGCGAATAATCGTAAGGTATCTCCGCGTATCATCGGGCCCGCCGCCTCTGGATGATACAAGGGTGCAGAATGACCAAACTTGGTCTCTGCTTGTCATCGGGCCCGCCGCCTCTGGATGACAAAAGGGTGCGAATAACCGTAAGGTATCTCCGCGTATCATCGGGCCCGCCGCCTCTGGATGATACAAGGGTGCACGTCACATGACCTCAGGGTCAGTATGACAAAGATTATGGGGCGGCCGACAAAAGCAAGGCTCTTGCTCCTACGTATCCTCCAATGAGGAACTCAGACCTACGTAGTTCTGGATAACTTGTGAGACTTGAAAAGTCTCCATCGGAAAATGCTGACATCTCCGGAAAGGGCGCAGATGACCATATTGGCCTCTGCTCGTCAATCACACTTGGGGTCACTGAATGACGAGGTGCGGATAACCGTAAGGTGTCTCCGCGGGCTACCAGCTCTTGAGTCATGGCAACAAAAGGCGGTGTGGTCGACAAAAGCGAGGCTCTTGCTCCTATGTATCCTCCAATGAGGAACTCAGACCTACGTAGTTCTGGATTACTTGTGAGACTTGAAAAAGTCTCGGTGTTTTCTCCACTAAAATGCAAACATGCTTTAGCAAAGAGACAAATATTCCAACTGATTTAGAGCAACATATGCTTTTTTGAGTGAAAAACAATGCGTCTACCGGGGAAGGAGAGTCTGCTGATGAAATCCCCCATAACCATAAATGAGATTTTGGATGTTAGCATTTCATTTCTAAATGACCATTTAGAGGAAACACTGGGTTCGACAAAAATAGAAGAAAATCACTCAAAGTGTATCAATCTCGCACAGGTAGGTGTTTCATCCTAATTCCGAACCATAGATATGTCATGACTTGACTTTGCAAATTATTTCCTATCAAATCAAAAATTACATGCGTGATCATGGATCAATAGGACTTCCCTTGGGAATGGGTTCTTTTGATGGTTTTTTTTTTTTTGGCTTTTGTGTGTTTTTGGCTTTTGATTTTTCTGGCTTTTTCTTTTCTGTTTTTTTGTTTAGTGCGGGGCGAGAAGAAAAAAAAAAAAAGTCGCTAGCGCACGGGATTTTGGTTGGTAATCAAAGGGAGAAGACTATTTTAGGTCGTGGTTTCCTTTCCTTCTTTTTTTGTTCATTTGGTGACAATTCTGTATTGTTCAGATATTGTCCGGTCCAAAGACCTCTCTGCACATTTCTTCTGTTTTTCCTTCGATCCCCGATCAGGAGCTTTCTTTCCTTCTTCTTCTTCCTTTTTTACTTTCTCCCATTCTTTGATTGGGAATTTCCTTTCTTTTCTTTTTGCTTTCTCCCACTCTTTGATTGGGGAATTTTCCTTCTTTTCTCTTCTTCTTTTTCTTCTTCTTCTTCTTTTCTTTTTTTTTTTTTTTGCTTTCATTGGAAATTTTCCTTCTCTTTTTCTTTGATTGGAAATTTCCCTTCTATTCTTTTTTGCTTCCGAGGGTAAGGATTGACATTCTCACCCTGGGTCAAGGTTTATGGTGAGTCGGGATTTTGGCTCAAGGCTTGTAGAATGGCTAGACATGATACATGTCAGGGTTTGGTTTGGTTCAAGGATAAAAAGGGATGCCCCACATTATTTCCATGACACAAATGCAAAAATGATGATTTGGAAATTTTATGCAAAACTGGTTATGCATGCATCTATGCGGACACTCAAGTGTCAAATTTTTATGGTCATGTGATGCTAGGGCTCAGGATTCATTTCCTCTATTTTAGTCAACCCAACGTTTCCAAAATATGTTCTTTTATCAATTTGTGCATTCATCCGAGTCCATTTTGGGCGTCTGGGAAAATCTTCACAGCATTCACCCTTCAGGTGTATACACATTTTTTCAAAAACTAGTTATGATCAGTGAATTTTTCCAAAGAAAAGTTGGAAGTCATCTCTTTTCAAAAGCATGTTGGTTTTTCAGCTTGACAACTTATTTTTTCTTTTTTCTCCCTTTTTTTTTTATCATTATCATTTGTTTATTTCTTTTTCTTGTTTGTTTTTTTTTTCTTTTTTTTTCATGAGGTATTTTGCTACCTAAACATGTGCATATTTTTGTGAGGTATTTTTGCTATATACATGCATATCCAAGGTATCTTGCCACCTAAACATACATATATATGTTTTGTGAGGTATTTTTTTGCTACATACACGCACATCTAAGGTATCTCTCTACCTAAACATACATATATATATTTTGTGAAGTGTGTTTTTGTTTACATACATGCATATCTAAGGTATCTTTCTACCTAAACATACATATATATATTTTGTGAGGTATGACTACCTTCCGAGCTTGTGCTCGTTTTATTTAAATTCCTAGGATCATGAGCAACTAGGTGTGTCTTACTATGAAAAGTGATCAAATAACAAGCACAGATTCAAAAGGTACTAGGTTGCCTCCTAGTAGCGCTTCTTTAACGTCTTTAGCTGGACGCCTTATGACTTGTCGGTCACTGACCTAGTACTTTGCTTACCTTTGGCTTTGGACTTGGTCGCCTATGGGTCGGCCATGTGTCGTAGGCAACGCTCTAACTTTTTTGTGGATGAGCAGAGGTGAACTCTAAAGGTGGTGGCGGTGCGTCTATTGCCTGCTACCGGCCATCCCAATGCTGCTGTGGTGCTTCACCCTGCGCCTGCCTGGGGGCGCAGTACTTCTTGATGAAAGCTCGATTGGTAGGGTGGTCTGATGACTTTGTTGGGGGCGACAGACACTCCCTAGAATTGACAGAGACCCATATTTAGAGCTGGCAACTCCAAGACCCTGTTGGACTTCTTCGGGTCCACTGGGTGTCTTGCAAGCGCGATCCCTGCAAACAATAGATGAAATCAGAAATCAGTTGAGCGATGTGCATACTTACCTATGATGACGTGACCTTGCCGGGGGGGGGGGTACGGGCACCCTGTAGGACTGATAGAGGCCCGTAACCAGAGCTGGAAACCCCAGGGCCCTGTTGGACTTTTCCGGGTCCACTGGGTGTCTTGTGGGTGCGATCCCTGCAAACAATAGATGGTATCAGAAATCAGTTGAACTATATGCATACTTACCCATGTCGGGACGACACAGACCAACTGATACTTTTGCAGGGGGAGATTGGCATTGCGGTCGCTGGGCAGAATGTTGCTAAGTAGCAACGTCATCTATATCTATGTAAGAGTGGTCATGTTGGTGTGCATGATCCGCACTCGTCTCTTTGCAGCGGCACGGGTGAAATCTTGCCCCAGTATGCATAGTAGCTGTGTGATAGCCTCCCTCTCTGGTTGTGCTCGCACAGTTGGCCCTCCTCCAATATCAGGGGGTGGCCCAGGAACCGTTTAAAAGGAAACTACTGGTCCCTTAACCGGGAGTGCAAGTCTCGGTTAAGCATTTAAGGACAGAGGACCTTAAATTATCTTAAGGTGTAGATATGGAGCCCACTGAAAGTGAGGACGCGTAGTCCTCTAAAGGCGAGGGCGTGTAGCCCTCTGAAGTTCAGGACGTGTCGCCTTTCGAAGGCGAGGGAGTGTAGTCCTATGATGGCAAGGATGTGCAATCCTCTGAAGGTGAGGGCATGCCCCCCTTTGAAAATGGGGAACATGTAGTCCTCTGATGGCGAGGACGTGTAGTCCTCTAAAGGTGAGGACGTGTAGCGCTCTGATGGTGAGGACGTGTAGTCCTCTCAAGGCGAGGACGTGTAGTCCTCTCAACGGTGAGGGTAACGAGTACCCAAGGTGAGGGCGTGTAGCCCTCTCAAGGCGAGGACATGTAGTCCTCTGGAGGTGAGGGCATGCAGCCCTCTGATGGTGAGGACGGGTAGTCCTCTCAAGGCGAGGACGTGTAGTCCTCTCAATGGTGAGGGTAACTAGTACCCAAGGTGAGGGCGTGTAGCCCTCTCAAGGCGAGGACATGTAGTCCTCTGGAGGTGAGGGCGTGCAGCCCTCTGATGGTGAGGACGTGTAGTCCTCTCAAGGCGAGGACGTGTAGTCCTCTCAACGGTGAGGGTAACTAGTACCCAAGGTGAGGGCGTGTAGCCCTCTCAAGGCGAGGACATGTGGTCCTCTGAAGGTGAGGGCGTCCAGCCCTCTGTTGGCGAGGATGTGTAGTCCTCTAAAAGCGAGGACGTGTAGTCCTCTCAACGGTGAGGGTAACTAGTACCCAAGGTGAGGGCGGGTAGCCCTCTCAAGGCGAGGACGTGCAATCCTCTGGAGGTGAGGGCGTGCAGCCCTCTGGTGGTGAGGACGTGTAGTCCTCTCAAGGCGAGGACGTGTAGTCCTCTGACGGTGAGGGTAACTAGTACCCAAGGTGAGGGCGTGTAGCCCTCTCAAGGCGAGGACATGTAGTCCTCTGGAGGTAAGGGCGTGCAGCCCTCTGATGGTGAGGACGTGTAGTCCTCTCAAGGCGAGGACGTGTAGTCCTCTCAACGGTGAGGGTAACTAGTACCCAAGGTGAGGGCGTGTAGCCCTCTCAAGGCGAGGACATGTAGTCCTCTGGAGGTGAGGGCGTGCAGCCCTCTGATGGTGAGGACATGTAGTCCTCTCAAGGCGAGGACGTGTAGTCCTCTCAAGGCGAGGACGTGGAGTCCTCTGAAGGCGAGGATGTGTAGTCCTCTAAAGGTGAGGGCGTGCAACCCTCTGTTGGCGAGGACGTGTAGTCCTCTAAAGGTGAGGGCGTGTAGCCCTACGTTGGCGAGGACGTGTAGTCCTCTCAAGGTGAGGGCGTGCAGCCCTCTGTTGGCGAGGACGTGTAGTCCTCTAAAGGTGAGGGCGTGTAGCCCTACGAAGGTGAGGACATGCAGTCCTCTGATGGCGAGGGCGTGTAACCCTCTGAAGGTGAGGACATGCAGTCCTCTGATGGCGAGGGCGTGTAGCCCTCTGAAGGTGAGGACATGCAGCCCTCTGAAGGCTAGCCAATAGGTACAAGTACCAAAGGGCTTTAACCTTACAAGAAAGCAAGAGGTTGGCTCTTTGAGAGGGCCTCTTATCTATTCACTTATTACCTAATATGAACATGATGATTTTTTGGGGATGCAAATGTATGCAACCTTCGTTGTGAAATTTGGGTAAATGCGGACTTTATATGAAACAATGCAATGTAATGGAAAGTTGTACAATGTTCATGGCATTCTTTCCCTATTTTGTGATTTTGATTTTGATTTAATTTTTTTGGAAAACACAGATTGACTGTCCTTTTGAAAGAGGTGATAATTCATGCAACCTCATCCTATCTTTTTTGCAAATCTCTCCGGGAACTCCCTCAGAGTGTGTGTTCTGTTTGATTTAGTCACTTGACCATTTTGGAGTGACGGCAATGGAGTCGTTTGATGTTTGATCAATCCATTGAAAACCTAGGGTTTGTCCCCCCTTTTCTTTTTCTTGTTTAAAAACATCGACAGGTGAGAACTTTTGATCTGCCCCTATGTTCACTTGAGGCTCATGCACGATGCCCCTCATTGCCCCAGTGTAAGGCTTTGAGGTACCAATCGTTGTCTTTCGTCATGACCTTGTAGGAGGGAACCTATTGGGTGAGAACTTCTAATCTGCCCCTAGGTTCACTTGAGGCTCATGCACGGTGCCCCTCATTGCCCTAGTGTAAGGCTTTGAGGTACCAATCGTTGTCTTGTTTTCACGACCTCGTAGTGAGGAAGAATGAAAGAAGCAGTTGATTCTTGCAAAAAGAATTTTCCAAGGACGAGAAATAGTTGAAGGATCTTTCAGTTGATGGATTAAGTCAAATGACTCCTATGTAGAAGCAAGATGTTTTGATGTCTTGATGATGCTAAAGGATCAAATGCTTCTAAGTTTTATTCAAGACAAGAATCCAAGAAAGTCAAGATATATTATCAAGTTTGATCTCTTAGAATCTTTAGGAAGAAGTTTCCAAATTGAAACAAACAAAAGGTTTGACCAAAGAATTCTATCATTTCAAATTGAGATTTGCTCTCTGGTAATCGATTACCATTAGTTGAAAATGTTTTAATTCAAATTTTTAAAACCTGTAATCGATTACATAAGTCTTGTAATTGATTACCAGAGGGGATTTTCAGAAAATAATTTCCAAGAGACATATCTATTCAAATGTTTTATGAATGGCCATTCAAATGTTTTAAAGAGAGTTTTCATTGCCCAAACAGTTTTATCCTCTCGAAAGATCAAGAGTTTTTCTGAACTGAAATGTCTTATCCTCTCAAAAAGATTCCTTGGTCAACCACTTGCTTATTCCATAAGGAATTTTTGATTGATCTTCATTTTACAATCTACCTCTTTTACGAGAGACCTCTTCTTCTCTTTTTCTTATTTCTGAAAAGGGATTAAGAGACCGTGGGTCTCTTATTGTAGAGGATTCTTGAACACAAGGGAAGGGTTGTCCCTGTGTGGTTCAGACTTTGTAAAAGGAGTTTTACAAAGAGAGTGGAAAATCTCAAGTGGGTTTCTTGAGGACTGGACGTAGGCGCGGGAAGTGGCCGAACCAGTATAAATCAAGTTTGCATTCCTCTCTTCCTTTAAACTTCTTTTATTGCTATTTATCTTTTGCTTTAAAGAAGTTTATTTTGATTTGTCTTTTGAGTAATTCATGTTAAGGGTGCATTGTTAATCCAAAAAGAAAGAGTGATAGTTCAATTGGGGAATAGTCTTTGCATCTTAATTCAACCCCCCTTTTTCTTAAGGTAACTGAGGCCATTTGTCCAACATCCTATTCTTGACAACTCGCTTCTCTAAGAAGACAAACTTTCTGGAATGATAAAATGAAGTCACATGAACGTCTATATTTTTACTTGAAAACACAGTCAATCAAATGCCTTTTTATTTATTTTATTTTTTATTTTGAAACTTATTTTTTATTTTGAAACTTATTTGTTTTGAACTTTACTCATTGTTTTACGGCAACCCCACCAACGTGCAAGACGAGTAATCTCTGATTGAACGGTCTTGGAAGTCCAAACTCAGGAGCACAGGTCGCTTGAGCAAACTGACCAATGGCTTGCACTTGAAAATCCTGATGAGTCATTAGAGACATCTAACAACAGTTTTCAAAATTGCCCCATGTGTGGCATCTCTTGTCAATGTCAGGATTTACACGCGATTCTCCTCAAATTTCAGCCAGCCCGCATCAATTAGACCTTGCACCTTACGCCTGAGGGTCATACAGTGCTCAATGGAATGCCCCAGGGCTCCCCCACGATATGCACATGTTGCGTTCGAGTCATATCCTCAGAAAAATGGGGGTTTGAGGGAACCTAGCAGGGGTTATGGCTACCATTGCGTTATCAAGTAGATATGGGAGCAAGTTAGCATATGACACCGGAATTTGGGGTGAATCCTACAGGCTTTTCGCTGCAAAATTCATTTCTTGGTTGGTGTTTTTTTTTGGTTTTTGCTAAAGGTGGTCTTCGTCATTGGAAGTGCGGTAGACAGGCTTTGTGGTTGATTTAGGGATGGCCTTTGTGGATAACTGGGTGGTGGGTAAGGAGGTGGTTTGTTATTGACTGAGTAATGACATTGTTGGGTTTGGTGGGAAACTTGGCCGTATAGGAATGGCAGTCACAGCATGGGTTTCTCCCTCATCCTCACCCTCTTTATTTGCCCCAGTTTTCTCATTCGTCTAAGCAGGATGATTAAATTTGCCTCTTTTCAGATCCACTTCGATCCTTTCACTGGCGAAGACCAAATCCGCAAAGCTTTGAGGGTGCGTAGCCCACCATCTTTTCATAGTAGAGTATCGATAATGTGTCTACCATCACGATTATCGTCTCCCTTTCCATCATTGGGGGTACCACTTGGGCCGCCAGATCCCTCCACCTTTTGGGCGTGTTCTTTGAAAGATCCGTCCCCCTTTTTGCAAATGTTCTGTAGTTGCATCCTATCCAGAACCATATCAAAATTGTACTAATACTGCCTAACAAAGGCAACCATTAGGTCCTTCCAAGAATGGACTCGGGAAGGTTCCAAGTTAGTGTACCAGGTAACAGCTACCCCAGTAAGACTTTCATGGAAGGAATGTATCAACAATTCCTCATCTTTTGCGTATTCCCCCATCTTCTGACAATACATCTTTAGATGGTTCTTGGGACAAGTAGTCCCCTTGTACTTGTCAAAGTCCAGCACCTTGAACTTGGGAGGGGTGATGATATTGGGTTCTAGGAACAACTCTTTTAGGTTAGCAAAGGCATAATCTTCACCTCCTTCAATGGCCCTGAGCCTTTCCTCTAGATGATCCAACTTTCCCATTTCTGCCATAGCATGAGGGTTTTTACTTGTCGTGGAATGCAAGAGGTGTAGTTGTGGGTGATACTGAGGGCCCTCCAAAGTGTTTTGCAGGGGTATACCACCAACTGCTTGCCCTTCAGCAGCATATCCGAGGCAAGGCTCGAAGTTGGCTAGATCGTGGTGGGGAATTTCATGTGTCTCCTCCATGGGTCGAGAGACATGTGCATGATCAGATTGAGGTTGTTGGCTCTTAATGAGTATGGGAGTGGAGTTATTGACATCCTCATTGGGAATGTACACCACATTGGGTGGTGTATAGTTTGGGAGGCAAACCATATGGCGGGAAGGCGTGCTTGTTTTGAATTTGTACATTATGGGGGCTGCCCGTACTTCCCAAATCTTTGCCTACCATATCTGAGGTTGGATGATTCATTTGGTTGATGCTGGATGGGGACATCAGGTTCACCTTAGCAACAACGCTGGTAGCGGCAATTGCAACCGCATTGGCTTCCATTATCTTCTTCACGCTCATCATGGCCTCCATCATTGTGGCCATTTTCTCTTTGATGGCCTCCATGTCGGCCTTCATCTTCTCTTGTATCTCCTCTACTTCACCCATTACTCTAGCTCTAGCACAAGTTCGGTGAGGACGCCGTAAAGCATGTGTTTTTTTTTTTTTTTTGATAACAATGATTAAGTTCATTTTATTTTATTTTATTTTATTTTTCAAGGAAAGAATGCAATGAGCAATGCAACCAATGAAAAGCATGGATGTATGCGAATGATGTACAGTTGAAGTATTGCGAATTTTACACAGGATATGGGGTTGAATCAATTTAGATTTTCAACATGGTCCATGACATCTTTGTCAAGGTGAAACTGGAAGTAACAAGGACATCAACAATCCTAAATATGTTTGGCAGTAGACGAAGCAGTGATGTGACTCGATTCATCTTTTGCCCCAATTTTGCAAGACGGTTACTTCCATATTTCAACTTGACTTGATGAACCTTTTTATAAAAGCATGAGCTTGGTTCAACCCTATAATCCAACGAATGGCAATTCTGATCGCCAATACTTCAACAACATCTCATAGGGATGAATGACTCGGGCATACTTTAAGCTATGCATGGAAAATGTAATTATGAAATTGAGATGCCCGAAGAAACACCATTTCCTAGTTAACCATGCATTAGGTACCATGTTCAATTATTTTGTTTTGTTGTTGTGTGTTTTTTTTTTTTTTAGAAATGGGTTTATGATCCCAACATGGTTGGCTCATGGTGCCTAACACATGCAACTAAGAATGTAGTGTGAAGTTTCACGCTTCCCCTTTTTTGTTTTTGTAGAGGAAAACACAAGGATGAGCAAACATGAAAACAAATGGTATGCAATTTTGCAGATCAAAAAGTTTGTTGAACGCATATGCATGATGATGCCATGACTCATGCAAAATGTGAGGCTGGAATATGATAACGGACAAATGCAGGAACGATATGTTCATTATGATGTTATGAAGAGATGCTTATGCGATGCATGATATGAATGCATTTTACGGACACGAGAGCCCGGAAAATTATCTCTTCTTACTTGCGCATTTGGGGGCGCAGTGCCCCATGTGTACAATTAAGAAGGTGATATGGACCTTCCGGCTTCCCGTGACAAAGGACGAGACCAACATACAATGCATGCTAGAGATAAAATGTGGGAGTGACTTGATTCGCACTGATTTTTGGAGTAAAAACGTGGGATAAACTCATTTTTTTCAAAAAGTTATAACTAGTCAAGATCTGAGCGACAATACAAACTTCCTAGCGGTTTCTAATCATATGGTCCATTAAGTCTATCATATGCTGACAATAGCTGAGAAGTCCATGGATCTCCTCGGGGGCGGAGTAGGTGTCCGCCACTGCTTTGGCCTTGGCTAGCAATGGGGGAAGTTCTTGACTCCTATTCAAAGTAAGAGCAAATCGGTCCGTCCACATTGTTGCCTCTTGGTGCAATGAATCAATTACCCTTTCCCTTGCTTCCCTTTCTACTGATATCTTGGCGTACTCATCCTCTAGCCTTTGCTCGTGAGTCGCCGCTAGATCTAGCTTCTCTTTGCACTTATCGATGATGGCCCACATATTCCCTTCAGTCTCGCTTAACTGTTGGGACAAATTTCTTTTCGACCTAAGGCAAACCTTTAGCTCGTCCTTCAAGATCATGCCTTTGACCCGTGTTGATTCCTTTCACCTCTTCGGAGCTTGAGCTCACTATTGCTGCCCTATAAAGCCCCTCAAAACTTTGCTTTGGTCGTGTTCTTCCTTTCGGGCCTTCTTGGTTTCTCATTCCAAGGCTTCATCGGTGGCCATATTGACATCCCTTAGTTCATCATACTCTTTTCAGACTTTGATGGCTATGGACTTGAACTTCTCTTCGACTACCCAGGCTCTTTCAAGCTCTGCCTTTAGGGCTTGTACCTCATCACTTTCTTTCGAAGCTTTAACCTCATCGTCTCTCACAGTCTTTAGATTTGGGAGCCAATCCAGTCCTTGTGTTCGAACTCTCAGCCACTTATGATAGCCGCCGATGATCCCATTACTGCTTCCCCTAAGCTCTCTGTCCTTTCTTCACGCCGCATCCCATGCCTTGCGAACTCCTTGGAGTACCCTCGCGTTGTGGTCACTGAAACCTCGTGCGATGAAAGGCGTGATGCTTTCGTCTGATGGCACTCCTCTCATGGGACATCCTTCGCATGAAGATAGAATCCTGATTCTTCCTTCCTTCTAGCGAGGGAACCATTTAACAGACGCCCCTCCATGCTAGCCAAGAGTTGGTGCACAACAAACAATTCTTGCGCCGCTCTTTTCACATCCCCAGTCGAACGTGTCATACATGGCCAAAATGGCGACGACCGGGCTTTCCTTGCCATGATGAAAGGCGAGGAAAGCGTCAATCGCTGCTAGGTCCACTAACCCTTCCATATTCGGAAAGAGGACAACTCCAAAGATCAAAAGCGCCAAGATGTCAATAAAAGAAAGCCCATTCGCCTTGATTTGCCAAGGCCTTTGCCCTTTCCTCCAAACACTTCCTTGGTACTCCGACTACCCCATTCCTGTTTTGCTTTACACGGTCCAACTCTTGTGCTGAGATTTTCACCACCTTGGCAACTCTTGTCGTGGAGGGATAGAACCCAGAGAAAAGATATGGCTTCCTTCCTCCCAGTGGGCATCCCAGGATTTCTTCAAACTCTTTCACAGTCGGCACTAGCTGGAAGTCCTCAAATGTGAAGCACCTTAGGGGCTGGTCATAATACTGGGAAAGGGATGCAATCGGTTCCATGGAGACTTCTACCCTATCTAGGTCCCAAATCTTACCATAGGCTTTGCGGAAGGCTTGCCGTTGAAGTTGACCCATTAATTGCCCCAACTTTCGTAAACTGGTGACCTCTAAGCTCTTGATTTTGACTTGATAGAACCTCTTTTTAAGCGAAGGCTTTTGACTTGATCCCGTGTTTTACTAAAGTGAAATAAAATCTAGTGCGAAACAAAACTCCTACATCTATCATGGGTGGAATGGATGAATGCATGAAGAAATGCATATGACACAGATGCAATTTACGAATACGGGAGCCCGAGAAATTGTTTCCTTCTTGGATACAACGTTTGGGCAGCATGGCACCCAATGTATGTTTTTTAAGAAGGCGACACGGACCCTCCGTCGGTTTGCTAAAGTGAGGGGATCAAAGACGAAACCCACGCATGATGCATATGCGAAAGGCACAACACGGGGATGTACATAGTACGACAATATTCACAAACAAATATAAGCAAAAGGGTATATGATACTTATGCATGGCAGTGTGAAAAATGGCACGCAGCGTGTTTGCTCCGTGCCCCTATTTAAGGGACCTATAAGGGAGAGAGCTAACTAGGCTTTTAGTAATAACCCCCAAGGTAGTCATATCTCTTTTGATAGTTTCTAGAGGTATCATCCCCTTTGAAGAACATATTGTAGCAGTAGGGACTACTAGCAACAATAGGTTTTCAAAGAGAAAAGCTCTAGATGAGGGTTCATTGTAATCAAGCAAGTTGGAGACCTAGCATGATCACAGATTCACCTCCACTCCTTATGCTCCCATGAACCCGGGTATAGGGCCCTTTTTCACTCACAGTGTGTGCAAATAGTGTTGGTGTTTGTGTGCATCAAATGAATAAATATTTACTTCATGCATACATTTAAAACGCACTAAAAGCAACAAAGAGTTTATATACACAAGAAAATGATTATTAAACACACAAAATGGAAATACTAAGTATTTATTACCTATACTTAACAGAAAATACTTATAACATTACAAAATAGCCATAAATTGGGAGAGTTTGATACAATTTATACATGTTTTATACACAAAAGTTAGTCGTTTTCACCGACTAACAACTCCCCCAAATTTACAGTTTTGCTTGTCCTCAAGCAAAAAGAGAACAACTCACTTGTCCTCAAGTGACAATGACATACAGTGACTATGTACAAAGGTGTATGCTACAAAGTGACTGATTGCATGATAAGAGAATGGAGTAAAATGCCCTCATCACTTGTCTTTCAAAAGGTATGCAATTATCCAAAGAGAAGAATAAAATGTAACCTAAACAGATAGATGAAGTTAGGCATAAGACAGATATCAAGGAAAGTAGCTTAAACCACAGTCTCACGGCTACTGTTTCACTCAAGCACAAGTGTTTAGCTATTCATTAATAACAACTAGCAAGAGGTCCAATCTTTGAATTTCATCTCATGCCATAAAGTCAGAAATGTATAAACAGAATGAGAAGGACTTTCTCAGGTTTGTAGTGAGGCTTGGCTACAAAAATTCATTGGTTTTTCTAGGATTCAAAGGCTTAGATTCTAAGAGAGAACAAATACTTGACTTATCCCAATGGTCTTGTTTTATAGCAGTAGCTTTCTCACTATCTTTTCCTCTCAAGTTGCTTTTGACCTTATTGTAACAGCACACTTTATTCTTTTCTTTCTCTTTTTTTTTTAACATACAACTTATTTGTTGTGTGTGCCGATGCTTAACCTTTTTCTTTTCATTCGAATTGACTTCCCTCCCCCAAATTTAGAGTAAATTTTCCTTGAACCATATGCTTTCCTAAAATCTAAACAAGGTATCAGGAGGTAATTATTTAAGTTCAGGGTTCAAATTTTTTTGACAATATCATTCAGCTCGAAAAGGGAGCAAAGGATGCAATTATCATTCAAGGTAAGTTGTTTGGTCAAAAGAGCTTGTGTATGTACAATCATGGCCTTCATCATGTCCTAATTTATACATTTCATTCTAAAATTTAGAGATTCATGCAAAGATTATCACTCACAGCTAGTCGTTCACTCATAGTTTAAGGTCACACTCTCACCGGTTTTGGTTCAAGCTTTTCTTTCACAATCAATCTGTCTACTGACTAACAATTCTAATTGCAAGTTCACATTCTTGTTCTTTCTTTGTCTAACATACACACTTGCTCAAACTTATGAAAGGAAACACAAACTTCATCACAATCATGCATTCAATTCAAAATAAAGTCACACACCCATTTTTCACAAAAAGATAAAAGTGTTTCACTGGCATGTCATCTAAAACAAGTCAAACTGTTCAACATGCTTCAGGATAAGCATACCAACCATTTATAAATAAAACTAACAAAAAGGGATTACTATAATAAGACTATAATTAAAATAATAATAAACTAAATGGCACAAAAATATCATTAGGAATTTAAAAATCCTGTGATCTGTCCTGAGTATCCGGTGTCTGAACATCCTCCTCATCTGTTAAGCAAAGCACCGGCTGGAGGAGAGGTGTTCGAAGACAGGATTGGTGTAGTCTGATCCTCATGAGTGGAAGGGTTTGCAGCCTACTGAATTGAAGTCGTATTTGCCACAGGTTCTGAAGGCTCAGCAGTGTCCTCAAGAGATTTTTTAGACGTGGCTGCAGCTTCTTGTGTTTCAACTACCCTCTTCCTTCTGATTAGGGGCTTTGGCATGGAAGTCTCTGATGACTCATCCTCCCTCTGCTGTGGTACCTGAGCGGTGAGACCTTCGTCTTCCCTATGAAGGGGGGGCTGAGTCTCGGGCCAGGCTACCCATTCATTAAACTATTCAACAGAAGGGATAGAGTCTGGAGGTGCTACCAGTTGTAAACTTTGTAATAAAACTATCTTCCCCTGATGTATGCTTCGAAGCATGGCTTCAAGACGTTGAAAGTCTGTAGAAGATGGGGTAGATGGATCTGTTGAGGTACGTGCTGGAGGAGGAGCTGCAAATGTGGAAGGAGCCTCGACTGGCCTTGCCCTCGCTCTCCTAGCCCCTCTAATAGTAACTGTCAGATCAGTAGGGTTCCAATAGTTTTTCCTGATATAGGCTAAGTTAATGACTGGGATCAAGCGTTCGAAGACTAGGCTGTCAGAAGCAACCCCTCTGGACCTACATAGAGCTGTGATAAGAGCAGGGAATCCAAGTCTAGAGGAGTTAGACTGGGCCATAGATGTGATCTGGCCAGATATGAGAGCTCCTACATTCATGTCCAGCTGAGAGACTAGGCCAAAGATTAACCTAGCTCTATCCATTGTCAAATCCGAGGTGTGGGAAGTCGGAGCCAGGTTGGAGTATGAGAGAACACTCCAAACCCGAGCAAGAGTTGCCAGATCTTTCCTGATGATCTTCCTAGGATGGCCTTCAGCATTTAAAACAAACCCTTGACCGGGTATACACAAAGCAGCCTCAATCTCTCTGATATCAGTGGGCATCCTACAGTATCTGGAGTAAACGGGCAAGTACTCTCCCTCAGCCAGTACCATAGGTGTCTCCAGGAAGGTGTTGAGGCTGTTTGCATCAATTTTTATCAAGTGGCCTTGGATTTTGACTTGTTTTGGGGAAGGCCCCTAGGGATTATAGAGGTTGGCGTAGAACTCCTTCACCAAGGCTAGGTCGATGCTACTGTCAGCTAAATTGGTGAGGCGCTTATGGAAGTTATGCCTCTCCAATTCAGCCTTGAACTCATCCAACTCCGTATGGTATATTTCTACCTTCCTCTCAGCTAGTATATGTCTTCCTAGCACATTGTCTATGTATTTGGTCCAGGCCTCGAAGGAGTGAAATCTTCTTGTGTCATATTGAGATGTGGGCCGTGCACCAATGCTCTTTCTTTTTCTGGAAGACATCTACAGACAAAGGAATCAAACATTTGATCAGGATACATTTATTCAAAATTTTAAAAACTGAAAAATAAAACTGAAAAAGACACTGGCAGCTTAGCGAGACATGGTCCGCTTAGCTGGCCTTTGTAAAAAAACACTATCGCTTAGCGACATGTGGAGCCGCTTAGCGGAAGTTGCAGAATTTTTAGATTCTGCAGAATTGGCTTAGCGGGAAAGCGCTCGCTAAGTTGAACATGTGCCACAAGGATTTGCACTAAGCTCCTTGAAGGCTGCACTTAGCAACACCAACTCTTCAAAAATTTCACTAAGTGTTGGGAGCTTAGTGAGTGAAGCTCGCTTAGCTCAGTGGATGCCGCAACCAATTACGCTTGGCTCAGGAACGCTCGGCTTAGCGCGCGGTTATCATAAAAAAAATTGGTTAAGTTACCTGGGCTTAGAGATTCAGCCTTGCTTAGTGTCGCAACCTACCCTTCGGCGGGAGGGCGACGCGTGACTCGCGGGATGCGTGTTCCACGAAAGGAATACGCGCGGAGTCGCCACCAACGTTTATTTGAGGAAAACGTCGGAAAAACCGGAAAAGACGTGATCTACGAACTTTTAAGTGAAAGGTTCGGGAGTTGTATTTACGCACGGGGAAGGTATTAGCACCCCACACGTCCGCCCCAAGGGACGACAGCCTTTAATCGAATGTGCAAACATGACTTTGATTTTTTTATGTTCCCTTTTTATGTCTCTATATCCTTTATACCCTTTTTATATTTTCTCTTTTTGTGGTCGACAAGGGTGTTTCCCTTTGCTCCTACGTATTCCTCAATTTGGGATGAGAAAATCAGACCTACGTAGTTCTTTCGGAACAAAGTGTTTGGTTAAATTGTTTTTGTCTTTTTTGCAAAATATGTTTTTATTGAACAAAAGGTCATTTAAGGTGTTGAACCATTAAACGGTCTTTTGATTTTGAAAGGGGAGAAACGTTAAGGCGTTGGACCATTAACGATCTCTTGTTTTTTGAAAGGAGAGAAACGTTAAGGCATTGGACCATTAACGATCTCTTGTTTTTTGAAAGGAGAGAAACGTTAAGGCATTGGACCATTAACGATCTCTTGTTTTTGAAAGGAGAGAAACGTTAAGGCATTGGACCATTAACGATCTCTTGGGGTGGTCGACAAAAAGCGGGGCTTTTGCTCCTACGTATCCTCAATGAGGAACTCAGACCTACGTAGTTCTTTCTTTTTGTCAAGTGATTCTTTTTTACTTAAGTGGTGATCATTTTAAGGCGTTGGACCTTAAAAATGATCCATTTTACTTAGTGAGAAAATGAAATGACAAACTTCAAAAGCCTATTTTTATGGACGAGCTTGACTAGGCGAATTGATTTTAGCCTTTAGTTTCACTTTAGTTATTAATCAATTCGATTAAGAATGAGAAATCCCAAAGAGAAAACGTCCGATTGATTTTCCGCTTTATTTTACTAAAAGATGTCTTTTTGATTATTATATTATTTTTTACCTCTTTTTGATTTCCAACGTGGTTACGGCACGACCGAACGGTCGGAATTTATTTTAACCGAAGTTAATGGATAATACAATTCAAACGTTCGGTGGAAATTTATTTTATTTTTAAGTTAAGCGAGAAATGACTTAAGTAAAATGGCTTAAGCACGTCAACAGGGGGTATAAAAAGTAAATAAAACGAGAATAAAAATGCACGAAACACAATGCGGACCACTACGGGTACATAGAATGAATCGAAAAAGCTTGGTTCGAGGTACTTACCCGTTGAAGATCGAAGAACGATGAAGAACGAATGAAGAACGTCGAAGAACGGTTGAAACCTTTGCGAGATTCCTCACGGAAAACGTTACGGAAACGTTTCGGAAGCGCCTCGGCTTAGATTTTCTTCACGGAAACAATTTTTCCAAGCAAATTCGAAAGAGAGAGAAGTGCCTAAGGGGCTGAACCCCTTTCTTCTTCACTTCCTCCCCTATTTATAGCAAAATAGGGGAGGTGGTTGCCGCCCAGCTCGCCCAGGCGAGCTCAGCTCGCCCAGGCGAGCAGGGTTGCTTCCTCCAGAAGCAACCGCCTTCTGGAGGAATATTCCGGAGGGCCCAAGTGGGCCTGGGTGCTATTTGCACCCCCATTTTTACTAAGTACACCCCCCTCTGCTGTTTTTTGGTGATTCTTTTTCCGTAAAGTTACGGAAACTTACGAATTTCGTAACGATACTTGTTTTCTTTCCGTAATGTTACGGAACTTTGCGGATTACATAATCATCCCCTTTTTGACTTACGGAATGTTACGGAACCTCACTTAATTATGCAACGATGCTTCCATTTGATTTCCGGTGTGTCACGGAAACTTACGGATTGTGCATCAATATTTTTTTGGTTTTTCGGCATGTCCTGGAATTTCACAAATTGCCTAATGATGGGTGCCAAGCACCTTACGAGGACCAAAGAATGGTCGCACGTCATCGAGCAAAGGTTCCCAGACGAAATTAGGGTATGACACTTAGCCACAGGTAGTTCATCAAGAGGATGAGTGTTCATCCTCAAAGGATGAACTCGCTTAGCGCATTAAGCACGCTTAGCCAGTTCTTCAGAGAACACTTACATACAATGAGTATTGATGAACTCGCTTAGCGCAACATGCTCGCTTAGCAAGTTCACCGCGTTTTCCAGAAAATGCAGAAAATGTAGCTCGTTTTCTCGCACTTTTCAAGCGTCTAAAAGGAATATCAAACATGCAATGTGTGCGCCATACTCAATTCAGTATACAAGCGTACATAGCCCTAATCTTAAACTAATTCTAACAAAACATAAAAACCCTAAAAATCTAAAGCTACAGTTGAAGTCTTCTATCCTAATGTTAAGAAATGAAAAAGAGAAAAAGAATCAAGGAACTTACTTGGATGGTGTATGATTGATGCTTCAAAGTCGAAAATGCACAAAGAAAGCACAGACGCAGAATGTGCAAATTTTTGGAGAGAGAGAATGCAGAGATGAAGTTTCCGGAATCTGGTTAATGTGAGTGTAACTGCTGTTACACTCACTTAAGCAGTTTTTCGATACTTTCGCTTAGCGTACCGTTGCGCTAAGCGAGCAAGAGAGATGTTCGGTTTCCCAAACAGGCTCACTTAGCAAACACGTGCGCTTAGCCGACGTTTCAAATTCAAAATCAGATTTTTTTTGTTGAACAGAAACTCGGCTTAGCGCGAGGGTACATCTGCTTAGCGAGGTCTGCAGATTAGAAAAGATGCAACTCTCGCTAAGCCTGGCCCTGGCCAGCTTAGCTAAAATGATGCATCTTAAGTACAAAGGAGCATGCGCTTAGCTGAGATGGACTCACTTAGCGCTCACATTGTCACAATGAATCTCGCGTAGCTGCCGTGACCGGTGCTTAGCATCATGGACCTCAATTAAGGCTGTAAGGAATTACGCTTGGTGACAAAAGGTCCCGCTTAGCCATAGATAAGCTGTCGCTTAGCGATCAAGTTGAAGCTTAGCTGAATTCAGATTGAATCGAAGTTAGCTTAGCTCAACCTTGGCCATCTTAGCGGACCAAATCAGCCTCAGATACAAGGGTTAGGCGCTAAGCACTTAAGACTCGTAGCTTAGTGCATGAACATAGATGTGCTTAGCGAATGGACTATTTTTCTGAAAATATTTTCTAAGTTATTTTTCAGTCCTTTTTCCATGAAATTGAAATCCTTATGTTAAGCATTCAAAGATTGGCTGATATACTCCTATGTACAAATTACATAGCAAGTTCCAAATGATTTAAATGCATAAAACAAAAAACAAAAATAGCAAAATTTAAAACTGGGTTGCCTCCCAGGAAGCGCTTCTTTAACGTCATTAGCTTGACGTTTTTACCTCACTGGGTGATCTTATGTTTTGGTTCCTACCTTCAGAACATCTTGACCTCCTTCCATTACCTGTAAGCAAACATTGTGTTCTGGAGCAGGCTTGTCTTCAACAAACAAATCAAAGTCAATTTTATAATCTTCAAAACCTAGCTCCAGCTTTCTCTTCCCCATATCAACTATGCAGCTTGTGGTCAACATGAATGGCCTTCCCAATATTACAGGGATGTTAGTATCTTCAGAGATATCCATTACCACAAAGTCTGCCATGAAGATAAAATGTTTTACTCTGACCAAAACATCTTCAATTACTCCATATGGCCTGGTAATGGAGCGGTCAGCTAATTGCAAAGCCATTCGAGTGGACACCAACTCTCCCAATCTTCCGCACATGGAGAGTGGCATCAAATTGATATTGGCTCCCAGGTCAATAAGAGCTTTTCCCACATTGACTTCTCCAATTGAACAAGGAATCGTTACACTCCCAGGATCTTTATGCTTGGGTGGAAGGATCTTCTAGATCACAGCACTGTAATTTCCTTCCACTATGATATTTTCCTGATGAATGTATTTGTGCTTCCTTGTTAACATATCTTTCAAAAATTTAGAGTAGAGTGACGTCTGCTGCAAAGCTTCTCCAAAGGGCATGGTTATTTCCAGTTTCCTGAAAATATCTAAAAATCTCGCCTGATGATGATCTTTTTCTTTCTTGGAAGGTACCACAGGATACGGTACTTCGACACCTTCATTCACAACTTTTTCACTCCTACTCTTCTTTGCAGTCATATTATTTTTTCTTCTTTTTCATTTTTATCATTTTCTATTTCTTTTTCTTTTTCTTGGTCCTTCAATTCTTTATTCTTGACCATTATTTGTTCCTCTTTTTCTTGATTACTTTCACCTCTCACCTTATTTTTCTTGCCATCAGTACTTTTCTTGTCAGCAGTTTTCTTCTTATGCACAACACTATCATCATCCTTAACTTCCACAAACCTTTTACTCCTTGTCATCACAATTTTGCATTCCTCCTTGGGATTCTGTTCCGTATTTGCCACAAAATTGTTGGATGACTTGTCAGCTATCTGCTTGGCCAGTTGTCCCACTTGGACTTCAAGGTTCTTCAGTGCTGACTCAGTGCTTTTATGATTTGACATTGTTACCTGCATAAACTGAGTCAAGGTCTCCTCCAGCTTAGTAGTTCTCTGGAATATGTTAGGTCCTTGTTGGATTGGCCTGTTTGAAGGCCCACTCTGGTCTTTGTTGAACTGATTGCCAGGGCGTGTCCTCCATTGTCCTTGTTGATTATATGGACCCTGCTGGAAGCCTGAAAATCCTCCTTGAGTATACCCTTGTCGCTGTTGATTTCCCATATAATGAATTTCTTGAGTGTTTTCTTCAGTGGGAGTACATTGGCCTGTTTCATGAGCCTCACCACAGATGGTACAACCTGTGACCTGCAAAATAGAAGAGTGTGTAGGTTGACCCATAGACAACTTAGTTGGCAGCTTACCAAGTGTTTTTGTTAAAATTTCTAGTTGCTTAGAAAGCAACTTGTTCTATGCCAATAACGCGTCATGTGATGATAGCTCTGTCATGCTTTTCTTCGTGGGTTGGTGGGTTCTGTCTCATAGAATGGCATGATCACTGGCTGACATATTCTTCTTCCAGGGTCTTCAGTTTGATCTTTCCCCCTGCAGAAGCATCTAACAGTTGCTTGGTTTGTGATCTCAGCCCATCTATAAACATATTCAATTGGATTGGCTCGGAAAATCCATGAGTGGGAGTTTTCCTTAATAAGCCTCTGAATCTCTCCAATGCTTCACTCAAAGATTCATCAGGAAACTGATGAAATGAAGAGATTGCAGCTTTCCCTTCTGCAGTCTTGGACTCTGGGAAGTATTTCTTTAGGAACTTTTCAACAACTTCTTCCCAGGTTTTCAGACTGTTGCCCTTGAATGAGTGGAGCCACCTCTTGGCTTCTCCTGCCAATGAGAATGAGAAAAGGTTGAGCCCAATAGCTTCATCTGGTACACCGACAATCTTAACAGTGTTACATATTTCAATGAACGCTGCCAAGTGTGCATAGGGGTCTTCATTAGGTCATCCTTGAAATAAGTTCCCCTGTATTAAATGAAGTAAGGAATGTGGATAGTTGATGTTGTTAGCTTGCACTTTAGGACGTGCAATGCTGGTAAAAAATTATGGTACTGAACTACTTGAATAATCCTCAAGGGTAATCCTCTGGTCATACTCTTCTGCCATGGTAATGGCTTCAGGTAATTGAGTGGCAGATTCCCTTGATGATGGTGAATTAGGTGATAATAAGTCGTAGAAATGAGTCTCCTCCTCAAGAATGGATGCAACTGTTCTGTCTTGCAGAAGTTTCCTTCTCCTCTCGACCCTGTTCCTTCGCAATGTAGCTTCAATTTCTAAGTCCAGAGGAAGTAAATTGCCTGTGGGAGATCTATGCATATACAATACTAACAAAACATCGGTTATCCAAGTAAACAGAAAAAGATAGATAGAATTTATGAATGAATATTCACAAAAACAATCAAAGAATAACAAATAAAGAATTGACACCTAAAAACGAGCTAACTTCCCAAAGAAAAAGAAGTTCCCTGGAAACGGCGCCAAAAACTTGTTTAGGCTTCCGGCAAGTGCACCGGATTGCACAAGTAGTATAAAACGGTAAGAACCGAGTATCGAACACTCGGGGAACTTGTGTTATTTGGTAAGCTATTTCAGCAAATAGGCGTCTATTGTGTAAAAGTAAGTGGGAATATGATGGGTCTTAATGCACAAAAATAGTAATAAAATGGATATAAAAGTGTAATATGAGTAATGAAACTGCAATGGTATTGCTGTGAGATCCACAATTACAGGAAGATAAGAGCAGAAAAAAGAAAAATAACAAACTGGTAATAGCAACCAATTCCCAAGCACGCAGTGCTCCTAAATCACCTAAAGGCGACCCCACCAAATCCTAACTGAATTCATTCCTGATTATTCCCTTCCAGCAATAGCTATCTATAGCCACTCTCATGCATTCACAGCCACGTCATCATCTTTCATTCCTTTTGTCTTTTTCTTGGTATAAACTCTCCACACCCTTGGCCTAGGCCCCACTTCACTAATCACATTTCTATCAACTCCCACCTCCTTAGATGATGCCTTGTCCTCAAGGCAAAATTCTGGAAACTGGCAACGCAAGACTTCATTATCCTCCTATGTCACATCCTCTAAAGCTTTATTTTTCCATTGTATCAATGTCTGCTGAACCTCATTACCCCCCTGTATTATGACTTTTGAACCCAACACCTTGTTTGGGTACACATCAGTCTCCTCAATCACTTCCAAATCTTTAGGTAACTCTCCCGGTATGATGAGGACATGACCAAGAGCAAGGGCAAGGATCCACTTGAAGGACTTGGAGGACCTATGACAAGGGCTAGAGCAAGGAAAGCCAAGGAAGCTCTTCAACAAGTGCTGTCCATACTATTTGAATACAAGCCCAAGTTTCAAGGAGAAAAGTCCAAGGTTGTGAGTTGTATCATGGCCCAAATGGAGGAAGACTAAATGACACCACTTTGTTTCAATTTTAGAGTGTTTAGTCTGTTTAAATAATGGCCCAATCCTTGTAAAGTTGGCTGACCAAAAATATGTTTTGGGTTAATCAACTAAAAGGGCTTTAGTTAGGTTTAGTTCAAGTTGTAATAAGGGCCCAATTGGCAACCTAGGCATCAGCCTTTTGGGAGACCAAATGGTGGCTGACTTGTTGGCTATTGGGGGTGACTTTTGGTTGCCACAATTTCAGTTACACTCAGCCATTAAGTTTTTTTTAATTCCCTAGGTTAATGGCATTAAGTTATTTTAATTCTAGGTTAGTGGGTCATTACTAAAATCTGCTGTAAAGCTTCTATATAAGCTGAACCATTTTATCAATAAACACAAGTTGAGTTTTATTCAGAAAATTAGAGTTTATCTCTTTTATCTTAGTGAGAGTGATTCTCCTAAATTCTTGAGTGATTCAAGAACACCTTGGCTGTATCAAAGGACTTTCACAACCTTTGTGTGTTGCCCTCGCTGGAAAGAGTGATTCTTTCCTTCCTTTCATCATCACCCTTGTTTTTTTCAAACCACAATTCCAGAAAATCCACCTCTGCCCAGAATTATCTCGTGGCCATAACTCCCATTTTACGCACTCAAATTAAGTGATTCTTGAGCCTAAATTGAATTTCAAAACGAGACCTTTCACCTCGTTTTGGAATCATCTCATTTGGAGCCCTGTAGCTTCAGTTATTGCCATTTCTATATTTCTGTCCAGCCACCACTTAACCTACGTTTTACCATCCCATTCATCCATTTTATGCCAAGAACCACCTTATTAAGACCCACGAAATTAGCCACCTTATTTTCCATCCTTTCCTTAATCAATTTCCGCATTTTCCATCAAGGTTTAATCCTAGACGATCCTAAGTCAGCCTTGTGCCATGTGGGTTCATATCACGGTACCTGATAGTTCCCAACAGCTCACTTAAGTAATGACACATGAAAAACTGGATGAATTCTAGATGCTGATGGAAGTTTCAACCTGTAAGCTACTTTGCCAATCTTATCCGCCACCTGGAAAGGTCCATAGAATCTTGCAGCGAGTTTCTGATGAATTCTTTTTTACCACTGATTGTTGTCTATGGGGTCTAAGTTTCAGAAAGACCCATTCTCCAACTTCAAAACACAAGTCCCTCCTCTTCTTATTAGCATACCTTGTCATTTGTTCCTGAGCTTTGAGCAAGTGGAGTTTGAGTTGATTCAAAGCCTCATCTCTTTCACTCAACTCCAATGCCACAACAGCCACCTTAGTCTCATTAGACAAAAATCTCAACAATGCAGGAGGTTGCCTCCCATATACCACCTCGAATGGAGTCTTCCCAATAGACACATGAAAGGTAGTGTTGTACCAAAACTCAGCCCAAGGGACCCACAATGACCAAGTCTTTGGATGATCAGAAGCAAAGCACCGTTGATAACTTTCCAGACACCTGTTAACCACCTCCGTTTGACCATCTGTTTCCGGATGATATGCTAAACTCATTTTCAGCTTAGTACCCTGTAACTTGAACAACTCCATCCAGAAATGACTCACAAATAAAGGATCTCTATCACTGATTATAGAACTTGGAATTCCATGAAGTCTCACCACTTCTTTAACAAAGAGCTCAACAATTGACTTAGCAGTATATGGATGTTTGAGTAAAACAAAATGACTATACTTAGATAGTCTATCCACAACCACTAACACAGCCGCATAACCCTTAGACTTAGGCAACCCAGTGATAAAGTCTAAGGACAAGTCCTCCCACTCACCATTAGGAATAGGTAGAGGCTGTAACAAACCACCAGGAGTAGTAGAACTATATTTTTGTCTCTGACAAACATCACAAGATCTAACATAATCCCTTACACTCCTCTGCATCCCCATCCAATATAAGGAATCTGCCAGTCTTCGGTATGTTCTCAAAAAACCTGAGTGCCCTCTAGCAGGAGTACTATAAAATTCTTCCAATAGCCAAGGAATAGAGGGTGATTAGGGGGAAATCACCAGCCTGCCATGATAAAGTAAAACTCCATGTTTCACCTGAAACCCAGGTCTAACATCAGGAGACTCCTACACTTCTTTCAATAACTTTTGAATGTACAGGTCATTAGTTATTTCATCCAAAAGTTTCTGTCTATCAGCCCACAAGGGAAAAGAAATAATAGAATTCATTTCTACCTCACCATGACATCTGGACAGAGCATCAATGGCTCTATTCTCTAAGCTAGGCTTGAACTTAACTTCAAATTGATAGCCTAGCAGTTTGGCCAACCAACACTGCTGATCTGGAGATGAAACTCTCTGTTGTAAAAAATGCTTCAAGCTTTTATGATCTGTGTGCACAATAAATTCTCTGCCCAATAAATAATGTCTCCAGTGCTGAATACAAAGTACAAGGGCCATCAATTCCTTCTCATAGACAGATTTTGCCAGATTCCCATTAGATAAAGCTTTACTGAAGAAAGCAATAGGTTGTCTCTGCTGCATTAGAACAACACCTATACCTCTGTCAGTCGCATCACACTCAACTTCAAAAGGTAAATCAAAATTTGGAAGAATTAGCACAGGGGGAGAAGTCATGATCCTCTTCATCTCCTCAAAGGCCTTGACAACTTCTATTCCCCAAGAAAAATTGTCTTTCTTAGTCAATTCGGTGAGAGGTTTTGCTATTTTACCATAATCCTGGATAAACTTTCTATAATACCCTGTGAGACCCAAAAAACCACGTACCCCCTTCACATTCTTTGGTGTGGGCCATGCAAGAATACACTTCACCTATTCAGGGTCCACTGCCACACCTTCTCCAGAAATGATATGGCCAAGATAATCAATTTGAGCACAACCAAACCTACACTTTGCTTGATTTGCCATAAAACAATGCTAAACTAAAACAGACAAAACCATCCTCAAATGCATTTGGTGTTCCTTGATCTCTCTACTGTAAATCAGAATATCGTCAAAGAATACCAAGACAAACTTTCTCAAATAAGGCCGAAAAATGTCATTCATGGTGGCTTGGAAGGTAGCTGGGGCATTCATTAGTCCAAAAGGCATTACTAAATATTCATAGTGGCCGTTATGTGTTCTAAACACCATTTTAGGGATGTCATCCTCATACACTCTAATTTGATGATATCCAGATTTTAGATCAATTTTAGAGAACATAGTAGCTCCATATAATTCATCTAACAACTCATCAACTATAGGGATTGGGTACTTATCTGGTATTGTAGCTTTATTTAAGGCCCTGTAGTCTACACACATTCTCCAGCTCTTGTCTTTCTTCTTGACTAATAACACAAGACTTGAAAATGAACTCATACTCGACCGAATGACTCCAGCTTTCAACAGTTCTAACACTTGCTTTTCAATTTCTTCTTTTTGGTGATGATGGTACCTGTAGGTCTGACATTAATGGCACCATCATCAGGATAAAGCTTAATCTGATGCACCTGACTCCTCTCAGGAGGTAGCTGAATGTTGTTTCCAAACACTTCCTGGAATTCTTCTAGTATAGGTTTTAAGCCTTTGGGAACCACCAACTTGGTTGCTTCCATTGACTGTAGATGAACCCACCACCAGCCCAACTCAGTTCTGGTAAGAGTATCCTTAAGATAGGAGTTCAAATAACATTGTCTGACCACCTTACTGCCTTGACCTTGCAATTTCACCAACTCATTTTTATAAGAAAATTGCATAGTCATGGCCTTCCAATCCATAATCACCTTCCCAAGAGTGCTTAACCAAGCAACTCCTAACACCATATCCATTCCCCCTAGCTCCAACACCAACGCATCCACAATCACTTCAATCCCCCCCATCTTCATATTGACCCCTTTACACACTCCATTTGTTATCGCCTTATGACCATCACCAAGCTTGATACTCTTAGCTGTTGTAGGTGTGATGACAAGACCCAGAGCAGTAGTCACTTTGGGAGAAATGAAATTGTGGCTCGCACCACTATCAATCAACACCAATAAATCCACATTCTGTATCTTCCCTTCAACCTTCATGGTGTGAGACTCGCCCATACTTCCCAATACCCGCATCAGTTTACATTCCACCTCCACTTCTTCTTCACTTTCCACCGTCACATCCTCCATACTTACAATTTCCCCTTCCTCTGTCATGGTTTCACCTTCTCCTAGGATTAGAACCCTAAGAGCTCGTTATGGACATTTATGCAACGTAGGGTGGTATTTTCCCCCATATTTGAAACAAAGACCCTTCGCTCTCCTCTCTTCAAATTCATCATTGTGGATACTTCGTATTCCCTTCCACCTTTCTGTCGTGCCAGAACGCGGACCCCCATCATTTTTACGAGCTGAGGAAACCAAAGACGAAGTTGAATTTATGTTGGATCCACTCGGACCCGTTTTCTGACTCGGGTTTGACCCACCCGACTGAAACGAACGAGTTGCATCCCTGGGTTGAGACCTCCCTTTCCTCATTAATAACCCGACCCAATCCTTCTGGCCCACACGCTCGTACCCCCCTTTTTTCACCTCACGACGCTCACCATCGTCATCTTCCTCCTTCAATTCCTCTTCAACATCTTTCGCAATTCTCATCATCTCCATCCTATTTCGAGGATTCAGAGTATGCACCCTCCTCCGAATTTGAGGTTTCAATCCACTCATAAAATATGCCAGGTATTGTTCTTCAGGAAGCCTTCCAACTTGTGATGACAACAGCTCAAAAGCTTCGACGAATTCCTCCACACTTCCTTTCTGCCTCAACATCGAAAGTTCCTCGAACGGATTCTCCAGACGACGTTCTCCATAACGAGCAATTAACGCTCGCTTCAACTTCTCCTATGATAACTCATCTTCAGTCTCCATCAACAGGTTGAACCAGTGAATAGTTGAACCTTCCATGCTCAGGCGAGCCAACTTCACACGCATATCATCCGATGTATTCTGAACATTGAAATAAATTTCGGCCCGTGTAATCCAAGCCACAGGATCATCACCATCAAACAGAGGCAACTTCACCTTCTTCCCGGTGAGGCGAGATTCACTCTGTGCAGAGTCACCAGCAGAGGCTTCCTCCTCTTGAGTCTCCCTTCTCTTTCCGATCTGTTTGCTTAATTTTGCGAGAATCAAGCTTTGTTGCTGCACTTGGAGAGCGAGCTCTTGCAACGTTGTTGTCACATTCCCCATCTGTGTCTCCAAAGCATCAACTCGGTCACTCATCTTAGGCTTCCTTGACATCTACAATCTTCTTTGTTGTGTGAGATTGATCCAGCAGGTCGGACCAATTGATGGGTCTTAATGCACAAAAATAGTAATAAAATGGATATAACAGTGTAATATGAGTAATGAAACTGCAATGGTATTGCTGTGAGATCCACAATTACAGGAAGATAAGAGCAGAAAAAAAGAAAAATAACAAACTGGTAATAGCAACGAATTCCCAAGCACGCAGTGCTCCCAAATCACCCAGAGGCGACCCCACCAAATCCTAACTGAATTCCTTCCTGATTATTCCCTTCCAGCAATAGCTATCTATAGCCACTCTCATGCGTTCATAGCCACGTCATCATCTTTCATTCCTTTTGTCTTTTTCCTAGTATAAACTCTTCACACCCTTAGCCTAGGCCCTACTTCACTAATCACATTTCTATCAGAATATGAACAAGTGTATGACTATTTGTGCAAAAAGAAAGAAAAATCACGCGAGAGAAATGACGAGTAAAAACAAGTAGAGAACACGTTGGTCTTCCTAATAGGTGCCTGATGCTAAAAAGATATTCTCTATCTAACAATGCTCATGTGTTCTTATGGTGTCTCCTGAAATACTAAACCCTGATTCCTGATGATAGCTTAGCCTAATCCTGATCAAGCATCGTTCGCAGATTCCACTTGTAAGACTTAACTCAACCAAGACCGCATTAAGACACACATACTCAACTAACTTATCACACCCCGATTCCTCGTGAAAGCACGACAACTCAGCCCTGCACTATCAAGGACTTTAGAGTCAGACCAGTTTCCACTGTTGGATGACTCTAACAAAGCATGCATCTACGTGATCAAGGTAAAGGCATACTAGAATGAAAAGCAGATGGCACAGAGAACACACAAAACATCACTAAATAGATAAACATATATTTACATCAGGTACCTACAGGGAAGATCCAACAGAGGGTTTAGCTTTCCATATCAGGAAGCCTTCTTAACAACAAAGAGAAGAACAAGATGAAAGATTGCAAAAATACAAGTGGTGAGGATGTCTCCTTCACCTCTAGGATCTCACAATCACTCACAAACTCATCTCAAGCTCTCAAACTGGCTCCTGCTTTGAGCTCTGGTCTCTGTAGATCTTCACACAGCAAAATCTCTCAAAACTCTCTAGAACTTGGACCTTTCTCTCTCTAGAAACCCTAGACATGCAAAGCTCTAAATCCCAGTCCAAACTCCCTTCACAAAATCTGCTTTCAAGCTTAAATAGGTGGCCTTGTTTGTGCTCATGCGCTTAGTGCATGTATGGACCGCTTAGTGCACGTTAGTGATTTTTGGCTTAGTGCGCCTTTCTCGCTTAGCGAATGAACTGAAGCGGTGCGCTTAGCGAACCTGTACAACTCATCTTCTTCTGGATTCTTCCTCGTGCTTAGCCCACGAATGTTGCGCTTAGCGGATGCTTGCTAAGCCAGCAGATTGGCTTAGCGAGAAGGTGAAAACAGCCTTTTCCAAAGCTTACCTTATTAACCTAAAATTGAGAAAAAATTATTATTAAACACACAAAATGGAAATATTAAGTATTTATTACCTATACTTAACAGAAAATACTTATAACATTACAAAATAACCATAAATTGGGAGAGTTTGATACAATTTATACAAGTTTTATACACAAAAGTTAGTTGTTTTCACTGACTAACATCATTCCACCATCCACCTTGCCACAAAAGTACAAAGATCCTGACACTTTTACTATCCCTTGTACCATTGCAGATTGCACTTTCACGGATGCCATGCTTGACCTTGGAGCCTCAATTAATGTCATGCTCACATCAATTTACATATCATTACATCCGGGTGATTTAAATCCCACTAGTGTTGCCATCCATCTAGCCAACCAAAGTGTTACAATTCCTCTTGGAGTCATTGAAAATGTGCTGATGCGAGTTAAGGATTTGATTTTTCCAGTAGATTTTTACATTTTGGATATGGAGAATGAGTCTTCTAGCCATGGGTCTGCATTGATCCTAGGTAGACCATTTTTTATGACAGCCAGGACCAAAATTGATGTGCATGTAGGGACTCTTTTCGCGGGGTTTGATGATGATGTTGTGCATTTCAACATTTTTGAGGCCATGAGACATCTGACAGAGGAGCATTCTATTTTCCTTGTAGATATTATATGATGCAGTAGATAGTGTAGATATTTGTACATATTTACTTTCTGATTTTTATGACTTTGATTTTGGTTCTTTTGATTGTACTTGTGATGATTCTAATGAGTCTACTATTGTCTATAGTATTTGTGCAAAGATTTCTTCTGCAATTCATTCTAATTGTGATGCAGGTGCAGGTTCTAATCCTCCTAGTTCTCTTTCTCCAGCCATCAACCTTCCTTTGCCTTCCATTGTTCAGCCACCTTCCTTGGACCTGAAACCGTTACCTGAGCACCTTAAGTATGCATATTTAGATGATTCTTAGAAGCTTCCAGACATCATATCTAGTAGCCTTTCACTTGAGCATGAGGATAAGTTGTTGCATGTTTTGAGAGGCCACAAAAGGCCATTAGGTGGACACTAGTTGACCTTTTTGGAATAAATCCTTCCATATGCATGCATTGGATACTTTTGGAGGATGATTCCAGGCCTGTAAGGCAGCCACAAAGGAGGTTGAATCCCATCATTCTTGATGTGGTGAAGAAGGAGGTGATGGAGCTACTAGTTATAGGGATCAATTATCCCTTTTCAGATAACACTTGGGTTTCACCTGTTCAAGTGGTCCCTAAGAAGTCGGGCATCACTGTTGTGAGGAACTAGGATAATGAGTTGATCCCGACTAGAGTGGTCAATAGTTGGCGAGTTTGCATTGATTATAGAAGACTGAACTAGGAAACTCGCAAGGATCACTTCCCTATCTCATTCATTGATCAGGTTCTCGAGAGGTTGGCAGGTAAATCACATTATTGCTTTCTTGATGGTTTTTTAGGTTACATGTAGATTCATATTGCACTAGAAGACCAACACAAGACCGCATTCACCTATCCATTTGGCACATTTGCCTACACCAGGATGCCTTTTGGCCTTTGCGACGCTCTTGGCACCTTCCAAAGGTGAATGGTACTTCTTTTCTGATTTATTAAAGAGTTGCATGGAGGTGTTTATGGATGATTTCACTGTTTATAGTTCTTCCTTTTATGCATGTTTGGATAGCCCCTCTAGAGTTCTTGATGTGAACCTGACTAGGAGTGGATCGTTTGATATAGGCTACGGAGTTTTGGATGACGCCACTTCCAGTGAAGGAAGATAAGTCAGAGTAGACGCCACAAGGATTACCTTGATAAGTCTGAGATTGGTTCAACAAGGAACCCAGAGAGAAGCTCTCACCAAATTTTATGAAAATGCCAAAAGTCCGTAGCCTGTATCAAACGATCCGCTCCTAGTCAGGTTCACATCATCTGGTATCAGAGCTTTGGCTCTTGATACAGGTTCTATCCTATCCTATCCTATTCTTTTTCTTTGTAATTTGTCTAGGTTCGTGTTTTTGTCCTTGTTCTATTATTTGCGTTCTTGTTTACATCTTGTTTCGTTCTTGTTTGCGTCTTGTGTTCTGTTATTTGCGTTCTTGTTCTTGTTCTTGTCACGTTCTTGTTCTTGTTTCTTGTGTCTTTCAGACTTTGTGTCAAAAAAAAAATTGTTTGAGTTCTTGTTTCTTGTTCTTGTGCCTGTCATATTGTATTCTGTCTTCTGTTCATAACTTTTGTTTCAGCCTATTCGAATTCTGTTTGGGTAAAAATTGCCTAATTGTCGAATTGCTAAATTGTCAAATTTGCCTAATGATGATTGCCTATTGAACGAATTCTAATAGCTGGACGTCTAAAAAAAAAAAAACAAAACAAAAGAAAGAGAACGAAAAAAAAAGAAAGAAAGAAAGAAAGAGAGAAAGAAAGAAAGAAAGACAAAAAAAAAACTTTTGGGCATTTGATAAAATTTGGTGAGAGCTTCTCTCTGGGTTCCTTGTTGAACCAATATCAAACTTATCAAGGTAATCCTTGTGGCATCTACCCCGACTTATCTTCCTTCATCGGAAGTGGCGTCTACCCCGACTTATCTTCCTTCATCGGAAGTGGCGTCATCCAAATCTTCGTAGCCTGTATCAAACGATCCGCTCCTACTCAGGTTGTGGCGTCTACCCTGACTTATCTTCCTTCATCGGAAGTGGCGTCACCCAAATCTCCGTAGCCTGTATCAAACAATCCGCTCCTACTCAGGTTCACATCAGTTCTTGACCGATGCATTGAGACTAACCTTGTTCTTAAGTTTGAAAAATGTCATTTTATGGTCCATGAAGATATAGTCTTACAACATTTGGTGTCTAGTAAAGGTATTGAGGTCGATAAGGCCAAGATTGATGTTATTACTTCTCTTCCTTACCCCACTTTTTTGTGATAAGTATGTTCTTTTCTTAGACATGCAGGTTTTTACAGGAGATTCATCCAAGATGTTAGCTAGATTGCCCTACCATTGTCCAAGTTTCTTCAAAAGGACATAGATTTTGTGCTTGACCAACCTTGTAGAGAGGCATTTGAGGAGTTGAAGAGGAGGCTTACCTCCTCTCCCATCATACAACCACCGGATTAGGAGCTTCCATTTAAGCTCATGTGTGATGTTTCCAGTTATGCACTTGGGGTTGTTTTGTCCCAGAGAGTTGATAGACTATCACATGTCATTGCTTACGCCTCACACACTCTAGATGCACACTGAAAATGAGCTTTTAGCTATTGTTTTTGCATTAGATAAATTCATATCTTATTTTCTTTACTCCTATATTACTGTCTATATTGACCATGCAGCCTTAAGGTACCCGTTGAAGAAGCCTGATGCTAAACTCAGATTGATCAGGTGGATGCTTCTTCTTCAAGATTTTGATATTGAGATTAGAGAAATGAGTGGTGCAAAAAACGTGGTGGCTGATCATTTGAGCTCAATTGAGGGAGCTATTGTTTGAGATAAGGGGAGCAACATGAGAAACATGGTGAACAACCTAAGGCTAAAGCAAAGAATAACATCTTGTTTGCACAGTGAGTGATTCACATTGTCACTCATATCATTTATGTTTGTTTAGTGTGTGTCCTAGCTTATTGGTTCATGTGCATACCTAGTTTGTTTAAAGATCACATGTTTTTCTTAGTTATTTCATGATTTCTTTCTGTTTTAATCGATTTCTCTTCATTTTAATTGATTACTATATGATATCTGGCTAGTAATTTTTTCAAAACTTTCTGTTTAAATCAATTACGCCATGATTTAATCGATTAGCTTGTGATATGTTTCTAGTTTTGAAAACTTTCTGTTTTAATCGACTACACTTGATGTAATCGATTGCCATTGGTTGATACATGTTGTCTGGTTTGAAAAGTTTATGTTTTAATCGATTACGCTATGTTTTAATTGATTATCGTTTTTGTATATGTGGTATTTCTGTTTTAAACTTTTTGTTTTAATTGATTACATGCCTGTATATTTGAACTTTATATGGACTTTGTTCTGTTTTAATTGATTACACAATATTTTAATCAACTACAATGGCCTCAGGGGGAGTTTTTCTGGCATATTTAATCGATTATGCTTACGCTTTAATCAATTACTTATAGCAACTTTTGGTTTTAAGTGAAAATGAGGGCCAGTTTAATCGATTACTATGCAATTTAATTCAATTACTTGAGTGTCTGTTACGTGTAATCCATTACATTTCTTTGTCTTAAACTCATCAAAACCCCCCATTACTCCAACATTTACTCCTTTCACCTACCATAGGCAACTAGAATGTCACTTTCCCTCTATAAAAGGCAACCCAAACCTCCACTTCAGTCACAACTTCAACTATCTCACAGTTACCACTTCTAAACCCCAACCTTTCTTCTACCTTTGAGCCACCTTTTGAAAAAATGGTCAGCAATCCCTCTAGAGCTCTGAAGAAAGCCAAGTCCTTGAAAAGGAAACAAGGAGAGTGCTTTCAAGCAGCTCTCAACAGGTTGGATATGTGGTTCACGGATGAAAATAAGAAGACTAATTTCAAGATGATCTATGCCATGAAGAATGTGAGACTCCCCAAGTTTCTAAACATGGAATGGTTCTCTCAGCAAGGATTTAAATTTCCCAACTTGCTCGAGGTACATGGTCTGTCAAGGTTCATGCAGATGAAGGGAGCCTTTTACCCATAATTGGTGAAAGTCTTCTATACATGTGCTTGTGCTGATATGGAAGGGAATTTATACTCTACTATCAATGGTGTAGAGATGATTATTGACGCTGCAATTTGGAAAGCAGTTACAGGGATAGACATGGGTTGAGTCTGCAAGTTTGAGGAATCAATGGATTCCTACAGCAAGATGGAGACATACAGAGGTATGCTCCTTGACCCAGTAAGGATATTAAGAAACCAACTAGGTGTTGGTGGTCTGGCAGCTGAGGACAAAATGTTAGTATATATCATTACATACATTTTGGCACCAAGGTCCAACAATCATGCTCAAGTTATTGATGACGACTTACAAATCGTATATGGGCTGAAATCAGGTATTCAACTGAATTAGGTACTTTCGATTGAAGATATCATGTTGAAAAGCCATCAACTAGTGGGGTATGAATTTTTGTATGCTATCTTTGCCTCTAGATTCATTGATTACTTCAATATTGATGTTTCTAATAGTAGACTTCACCAAAGCCTCTAATGAGATAACCGTAAGGCATCTCAAGAAGCTTGGCATGACATATGTTGATCATGAATGAATTATAGTAAGAGAGCCACCAACAACATAAAATATCAATAAGATGGAAGAAGCTGAAGAAGAAGCTTAACAAGAGCCAGCTCAACAACAGAATCCTTTTGAGTCTCTTATGATTCAAAAGTTGGATGCTATCCTTCATCTCCATCAAGAACACCAAGCTGAAGTTCATAGTTCCTTAGAAAACATTACAACTAGGCATGAGAACATAGAAACTAGGTTATCTCTTAGTAACCTCCTGACCCCAGATGAGGATGAAGCATAATTATGTTTGTGTGTTTGTTTTTGTTGTTTTTGTCTTAGTGTTAAAATGATGATTAAGTTTGTTTGTCTTTGTTTAATGATTATGTAATGCTTTATGCTTAATGAAATATGGTTTTATTTCTTTGTTTACTTGTATGTTCTATTTTGTGTATAATTTCACTTTTAGGCCTTGTTAATGCCAAAAGGGGGAGAAGAATATATACTATTGCATATTGACTGCATTGCATAGCATTGAGCACTGCATTGTCGATAACTTCATGTATCATATATATATATATATATATATATATATATGATACATGAAGTTATCGACAAAGTCTTCAAAGTGAATGATCACCAACTCAAGCTTTTTCATGAGAGCCCCAAGTGGAGGAGGAATTTGTCGCGGACCTCTCTTTGGTCCTGCCAATTTTATGTGATGATGTGCCTTGAAAGACACTTGAGGAGTTTCCTTCCTTTTTCTTTTATATGTTGTCTCTTTATTTGCATTTCATTACATGCTCACATTTAGGACAATGTGCATTTCAAGTTTGGAGGGAGGGTTTAGAAAAATCTATTTTCTGTTTATGTATTGTATTTCAGTTTTGTGCCTATATCTGTTTTTCTATTTCTGTTTAGTTATATTCTATTCTATATGTTTTTCTGTATCTATATGTTGTTTCTATTTTGTTGTTGCTTTCTATTTTCTGTTTTGTTGTACTTGTTTTACTATTTTTACATACATGAACATTAAAAATACAGATTTTACAACTGCTATTTTTTTATGTTTTGTTGAGTTTAGGCACTTTCTCATGTTTTTCATAGGATTTCTAACTTGTATAATTTGTAAGAGATGCATTATTTTTAGTTGATAGGTTTCATGCTTGATGTGAACCATTATTGCAATTGTGGAAGTGATAAGTATGCTTGAAAGTTTTGAGGTGGATCATGTGTGATGGAATTATGCCTTGTCAGTTTTTGGGATTTTGTGAATGGATTGCATTATTCCATTCATGCTCTTTCATGTGTGGTTTCACCCTTGTGCTAGATTACTCTAGGTTTTGCCTTGCTTCTCTTATTATTCCTTGTTGCACATGCATTAATTAAGAGGATTTAGGCCTTATTTCTTTTAGCTACAGGCCAAATAAGCCTACTGATTCAATCTTCCCAAGGAGGGGACCCATCACCAGAGCCATGGCTAGGAGACTCAAGGAAGATTGTGATGAAGCTCCATATGGAGCTTGTAGGCCTTGGATCTTCTTCATTAATGGAGTCCTTTGCTTCTTGAATATCAATGGTAGCGGAATGGAGAAGGAAGAAAGATGATTGGAGATGCCACTTCAAGGAGAAGATGATTCAAGCAGAAGCTCACCACCATAGGAAGCCATGGATAAGAGCTTGAAGGAAGGAGAAGATGAGTGGAGGGAGAGGGAGAGAATGAGCATGAAATTTTGTGCCTCAAATGAGGTATGAACTTTGAAGTGTAATTCTCAAATGATCAAAGTTGGAAAAAATGCACACACATGACCTCTATTTATAGCCTAAGTGTCACACAAAATTGGAGGAAAATTTGAATTTCTATTCAAATTTCACTTGAATTTGAAATTGAATTTGTGGAGTCAAATTTTGGAGCCAAAATTTCACTAATTATGATTAGTGAATTTTAGCTATGGATCAGCCCCCTAATCCAAGATCGAGTCCAAGATTCTCTACTAAGTGTGCTTAGGTGTCATGAGGCATGTGGGGTGTAGCAAGAAAATGCTCACCTCCCCCTCTAAAATTTAATTGTATTGGGCTTCTCCCAATTCAATTAAATTTATTTCCCAACACACACATCAAATATTCACTTAATGCATGCAAAATTACAAAACTACCCCTAATATAAAAACTAGTCTAGGTTCCCTAAAAATACAAGGGCTGAAAAATCCTACATTTCTAAGGTACCCTACCTACATTATGGAGTCCTAAATACAAGGCCCAAAAATAATAAAATCCTAATCTAATATGTACAAAGATAAGTGGACTTAGTATGAGCCCATGAGACCAAAATCTACCCTAAGGCCCATTAGAATCCTAGGGCCTTCTCCTGCATCTCTAGACCAATCTTCTTAGAGTCTTCTATCCAATGCCCTTGGGGGGTAGGATTGCATCAGATTGGGCCAGGGATGCAGGAGAAGGCCCTATGGTTCTCATGAGCCTTAGGATAGATTTTGGGCCCATGAGGTAAGTATGAACTCACTTAGCTTTGTACATATTAGATTAAGGTTTCATTATTTTTTGGACTTTGTATTTAGGGCTCCATAGTGTAGGGAGGATACCCCTAAAGTTTAGGGTACCCTAGTAATGTAGAATTTTTCAACCCTTGTATTTTATGGCACCTAGACTAGTTTTTGTATTTAGGGTAACTTTGTAATTTCACATGCATTAAGTGCACTATTTGATGTGTGTTTTGGAAGAGAAATCTAATTGAATTGAGAAAAACCCAATCTAATTAAATTTTGGACCAGCCTAAGGGGAAGCTGAGCATTTGGTTGCTACACCAAATTGTCACATCATATAATCACACTTTGTGCATGTCCTTCATGCTTTACGTGCCTCATGACACCTAAGCACACTTAGTGGAGAATCTTGGATTTGATCTTGGATTAATGGACTAAACCATAGCTGAAATTCACTAATCATAATTGGTGAAATTTTGGCTTCACAAATTTAAATTCAAATTCAAGTGAAATTTGAATAGAAATTCAAATTTCCCTCCAACTTTGTGTGACACTTAGGCTACAAATAGAGGCCTTGTGTGTGAATTTTGCAACTTTGATCATTTGAGAAGTTAGACTTCAAAGTTTAAACCTCATTTGAGGCATAAATTTTGTGCCCCCTTTCTCTTCCTCTCCATCCACTCATCTTCTCCTACCTTCAAGCTTTTATTCATGGCTTCCTGATGAGGACATGACCAAGAGCAAGGGAAAGGATCCACTTGAAGGACTTGGAGGACCTATGACAAGGGCTAGAGCAAGGAAAGCCAAGGAAGCTCTTCAACAGGTGCTGTCCATACTATTTGAATACAAGCCCAAGTTTCAAGGAGAAAAGTCCAAGGTTGTGAGTTGTATCATGGCCCAAATGGAGGAGGACTAAATGACACCACTTTGTCTTAATTTTAGAGTGTTTAGTTTGTCTAAATAATGGCCCAATCCTTGTAAAGTTGGCTGACCAAAAATATGTTTTGGGTTAATCAACTAAAAGGGCTTTAGTTAGGTTTAGTTCAAGTTGTAATAAGGGCCCAATTGGCAACCTAGGCATCAGCCTTTTGGGAGACCAAATGGTGGCTGACTTGATGGCTGTTGGGGGTGACTTTTGGTTGCCACAATTTCAGTTACACTCAACCATTAAGTTCTTTAATTTCCTAGGTTAATGGCATTAAGTTCTTTTAATTCTAGGTTAGTGGATCATTACTAAAATCTGATGTAAAGCTTCTATATAAGCTGAACCATTTTATGAATAAAGACAAGTTGAGTTTTATTCAGAAAATTAGAGTTTATCTCTTTTATCTTAGTGAGAGTGATTCTCCTAAATTCTTGAGTGATTGAAGAACACCCTGGCTGTATCAAAGGACTTTCACAACCTTTGTGTGTGTAGAAGCAAATGACTTTGATGTTTTGATGATGATCATGATGATTTCAGGACTTAAATTGTCATCATCAAAAAGGGGGAGATTGTAGAAGCAAATGACTTTGATGTTTTGATGATGATCATGATGATTTGATGCAAATGCGCTTTTCAAGTTTAATTCAAGACAATGATTCAAGAATACAAGACCCAACATCAAGATGATCACTAGTATTTTAGGAAGGGAATTCCTAATTGAAATAGCAAAAGGTTTGGCCAAGAAATTTAAGTTAAAAATTCTTTTTCAAGAGATTTACTCTCTGGTAATCGATTACTAGAGGATGTAATCGATTACCAGTGGCCAAAAATGATTTACAACAGCTATTAAAATTTGAATTCAAATTTTAGACTGTGTAATCGGTTACACAATATTGGTAATCGATTACCAGCAGTTAATAAACGTTTTAATTCAAATTTTAAAGCCTGTAATCGATTACCAGAGGAGATTTTCAGAAAATAACTTCCAAGAGTCACATCTATTCAAATGGTTTATGAATGACCATCAAAGGTCTATTTATATGTGACTTGGAAACATGAATTGTAAGAGAGTTTCTATTGCCCAAAAATTTTTATCCTCTCAAAAGATTAAGAGAGTTTTTCTGAACTGAAATGTCTCATCCTCTCAAAAAGATTCCTTGGTCAAACACTTGCATATTCAATAAGGAATTTTGATTGATCTTCATTGTACAATCTATCTCTTTCAAGAGAGATTTCTTCTTCTTTTCTTCTTACTTCTGAAAAGGGATTAAGAGACCGAGGGTCTCTTATTGTAAAGGATTCCTGAATACAAGGGAAGGGTTGTCCCTGTGTGGTTCAGACTTTGTAAAAGGAGTTTTACAAAGAGAGTGGAAAATCTCAAGTGGGTTGCTTAAGGACTAGACGTAGGCACGTGAAGTGGCCAAACCAGTATAAATCAAGTTTGCATTTCTCTCTTCCCTTAAACTTCTTTTATTTATTGCTATTTATCTTTGGCTTGAAAGAAGTTTATTTTGAATTGTCTTTTGAGTAATTCATGTTAAGGGTGCATTGTTAATCTAAAAAGAGAGAGTGAAATTTTAATTGGGGAATAGTCTTTGTATCTTAATTCAACCCCCCTTCTTAAGATAACTGAGGCCATTTGTCTAACAGTGTGTTGCCTTCGCCAGAAAGAGTGATTCTTTCCTTCCTTTCATCTTCAACCTTGTTCTTTCAAACCACAATTCCAGAAAATCCACTTATGCCCAGAATTATCTCGTGGCCATAACTCCCATTTTACGCACTCAAATTAAGTGATTCTTGACCCTAAATTGAATTTCAAAATGAGACCATTCACCTTGTTTTGGAATCACCTCATTTGGAGCCCTGTAGCTTGAGTTATTGCCATTTCTATATTTATGTCCAGCCACCACTTAACCTTCGTTTTACCATCCCATTCATCCATTTTATGCCAAGAACCACCTTATTAAGACCCACGAAATTATCCACCTTATTTTCCATCCTTTCCTTAATCAATTTCCGCATTTTCCATCAAGGTTTAATTCTAGACGATCCTAAGTCAGCCCTTGTGGCATGAGGGTTCATATCATATGGTGGTGAGCTTGTTCTAGACTCATCTTCTCCTTGAGGTGGTGTCTCTAATCACCTTTTCTCCTTCTCCATTTTGCTGCCATTGATCTTCAAGAAGCAAAGGACTCTATTGATAAAGAAGATCCAAGGCCTACAAGCTCTACATGGAGCTACATCATGTGGTGGTATCAAGAGCATCTTCATCTAGGTGATGTTCTTTTGCTTCCTCTATCTTTTGTTCGATCAATTCACTTTAATTCCTTGTTCTTCATCATCTTCTCCATGTATCTCCTCCATTATCTTGTGGTTTGGTGCTGTTTCAAGTAGATTAAAAAAAAACCGATTAAATCTTAGATTTACACTTGTTCTTCCATTTCTATTGTTCAAATTTTATAGATCTACTCTTGAATCATGTTTTTGTGTTGATTTTAGGTTCTATCATTTTTCAGTCATAATCTTCTTGTGCTGAACCTTTAGATCTCAATTTTCTTGCAAAATATTGATTCAAAAATAAAACACTAAAATCTAAGTGTAAATCACTTCATTCATGTTTTCTAAGAGTCATGTTTAGTCATAATAATTGTCACATTATGTTCTAAGTTTTTGTTGAATTTTTATTTTGTTGATTAAATTCTAGATACATTTGTTCATGCATTCTTGCAATTCCTAGCCTATAATTTGAATTTTGAATCTAATTCATGCATGTTATTTAGTTCATAACATTTTCTAAATCAAGTAGTCTTGTTGTTGAACTTTTTTTTTTTTTGTATTCTAAGTTTCCTATATGATGCCTATGAAGAAATTGAGTTGTGGTGCTGAGTAGTGGCTGGATTTGTGAATCAAAATAAGTCTTAAGCTCTCCTGAATTGTGTTATCCAAGACAATAGAGCATAAGCAAACACAAATTGTAACTATCCAAGCCTTAAGAGCCATAAACACTACTCTTAATGATGTAAGCTCCATTGGAGCTTGTAGGCCTAGGATCTTCTTCATCAATGGGTTCCTTTGCTTCTTGGAAGATGAATGGCAGCGGAATGGAGAAGGAAGAGAGAGAGGAGACGCCACTTCAAGGAGAAGATGAGTCTAGAAGAAGCTCACCACCATAGGAGGCCATGGATAAGAGCTTGGAGGAAGAAGGAGATGAATGAAGGGAGAGGGAGAGAAGAGTACAAAATTTTGTGCTCCAAATGAGCTTTGAAATCTGAAGTTTAATATTCAAATGATCAAAGTTGAAAAAAATGCACACACATGACCTCTATTTATAGCCTAAGTGTCACACAAAATTGGAGGGAAATTCAAATTTCACTTGAATTTGAAATTGAATTTGTGGAGCCAAACTTTGGAGCCAAAATTTCACTAATTATGATTAGTGAATTTTAGTTATGGTTCAGTCCACTAATCAAAGATCAATTCCAAGATTCTCCACTAAGTGTGCTTAGGTGTCATGAGGCATGAAAAGCATAAAGGACATGCACAAAGTGTGACTATATGATGTGGCAATAGGGTGTAGTAAGCAAATGCTCACCTCCCCATCTAAAATTTAATTGGATTGGGCTTCTATCAATTCAATTAAATTTATTCCCAACCACACACATCAAATATTCACTTAGTGCTTGTGAAATTACAAAACTACCCCTAATACAAAAACTAGTATAGGTGCCCTAAAATACAAGGGCTGAAAAATCCTATATTTCTAGGGTACCCTACCTACATTATGGAGCCCTAAATACAAGACCCAAAATTAATGAAACCTTAATCTAATATGTACAAAGATAAGTGGGCTTATACTTAGCCCATGGGCCCGAAATCTACCCTAAGGCTCATGAGAATCCTAGGGCCTTCTCTTGCATCTTTGGCCCAATCTTCTTGGAGTCTTCTATCCAATGCCCTTGCGGGATAGGATTGCATCATTCCTTCCCCCTTGAAAAGGATTTGACCTCAAATCTAGAGGTTCTTGAAACTCATTAATTCTTTCCTCGACACCTATAAAAAGAATAAAAACATATGTATTAGTGATGTTGGGTATGTTAGAGTACGGTAAGGACTGAAAACCCCTTTCCTGGCCATCTTCCCATGAGAGAATATAGTTCCTCACCAACTCAATGAGTGGTGCTACAAGTATAGAAAAATATGGTACAAACCGTTTGTAAAAGTTTGTTAAGATATTGAAACCCCAAATTTCCCTTATACTTGGTGGAGTAGGCCACTCAGGAATGACCTTTATTCTCTTAGGGTCCATGGGAAGCCCTTGATCACTATTTAAAAAGTTAAGGAAAGTAATGGAATAAAACATACCTTTTTCTTTATTTTTATGTTGATTATTCCTACAAAAAATTACGACAAACCTAAGGTGTCCCACATGAGCACCTAGGTTTGCATTGAAACAAAAAATAAGAACAAACCTACCTAATGAGTCCCTATGTACACAAATCATGAAGATGTTGGGTGCACGAGTGATTTTACAAAAGAGGGTTGCACCACTCAAAACATTCATCATACCACCTATTTTAGGGACTTGGTGCCTAATAATACCTATTTTGGGCACCAACAAAGCACAAGGATTTAAGCTCTTGCGAACCAAACCCTCATCCAACAACTTCTTTACTTGAGGAATAAACTCAAGCCCAAGAAGTGTGGCAATGCTAGCAAGTGTCTTTTTACAAAAGAGAAAATGTGGAGGTTGTCTAAGAGGGAAAGTTTCTTTAATGTTTGTCTTTATTGTAAAATGAGTTTCCTTCTTAGCTAACCTCTTGGAGGAGACACTTACCTCCTTACACTTCTCTTTAACCACTAATGGTTGTCCTTCTTCTTGGGGGTAGATTTCTTCACTAGATTCTTCCCCTTTTGCTTTTTCACTTTCACTAGAGGAAGGTGAAGTAGTAGCCTTATCTTGGCTACTATAAATTTCTTGGCCCCTCATAATCATGGTTTTTGTGGTGGGGCATTGAGAAGTAATGTGTCCTCTTCTAAGACATTTAAAGCACTTTGTAGAGCTAGTTTTCTCTTGCATACTAGCTTTAGGGGGTTGTTTTTCTATTGTCTTTCCCTTATCATCTTTGGGCTTAGAAGGTGCTGCCCCTAAGATGCCTAGACCTTGGTCTTTCTTTGGATAAGAATGAGATCCATAAGATTTTAAAGTAGACTTTCTTTTAAGTTTTTGCTCTATCCTTATTTCCCAATCTAAGTAAGCCTCTACTCCTTCCCATGGAAGTATGGGAGGTTAATGTTAGCCTCTTGAGGCTTTCTTTCATTTTCTCTCATATGGGAGTGAGGTCTAAGATGTGACCTATGCCTTCCTTCATAATAGTCACGAAGTTCTTCACTTAGGCTCTTGCAAGAGTTATGACTACTATAGGAGGCATGTTTTTCTTTTCTTAACTCTTTTAGTATTTTCCTTCTTTCTTCTTCCCTTATTTTCTCTTTTTCATCTTGACTTATTTATTTCGCTCTTTTTTTCCCTTTTTCTTTTCTCTCTTGTTTTTCTTTCCACAACTTAAGGGATCTCAACTCATCTAATATCTTATACAAGGGGTCCTTAGAAGTAGAACCCTCACCGTTAATACTAGATGAAGAATCAAGACTCATGGTGGTTTCTAAGTTGTGGTTCTTTCTTGTTGGGGGTTTGAAAACAAAAGGTAAAAGAAACTATGGTTGAAATTAGCCAAAATAAACACTAAAAGAGGTGTGACAGATAAGGTAAAAACTAATTGGTAAAAGGCAAGCTATCTAGGCGATTTAACAATGGAAGGTAAAGGAAATAAGCTATGAAAGTAAGCAAGAAATGTAAACTAGACGAATCCTAAGAGTGTTTGGATGACCACATTTAAGGTTCCCAACAAAACACTCACTATCCTAAGGGAAAATTGCCTAAAATTATTACACACAAATGGAAGTAGGGTGACCTATTGGAGGCTCCCAACTTACTTCCAATGAAAGGCCTTTTAGTTACAAAATTTGAAAGCAAAGCAAATTGCCAATTACAAAATTACAAAAAAAAGTCCTTAATTGTGGTGGCTATTCTCTCTTTGGTGTTTCACTCAATTTGGAGTGCTTCTTAGTCCAATAGCTCTTAAAGTGGTTGGCCCCTTGCTTCTTGACTCAAATTCTTCAAGGTATGACACCAATACTCCTTTCCAATTCCCTATATGGCAACTCACAAGCAAGGAAACAAAGAGACAAGCAATAACCAAAGACAAAAAAAAAAATGAAATGAAAGCTAAACCAATAGAGTTTTAACAAGACAAATTTCCAAGGATTATTGAACAATTAAAGCAATGAAAAGCACAAAAAAAGCAAGCTAGGACTCAAAGAGAAACCTAGAATGGCTCTAGAGTAGAGTAGAAAAACTAAAAAAAAAAGACTCAAGAAACCTCTAGTTTTGGCACTTGTTTTCACAATAATTTTCAATTGAAATTTCAAAACTAGGATTGGTATAAAATAGGCACCAATTATAGAGCAAATTTTGAGCCAAAACAACAAGCACACTTTCCTTTCACCTTTTTTTTCCTGGACACTGATTTTTCTGCCAACTTGTGCGATTTTTTTTTCCTTTAATCCAAATCACTTGGTTCTTTTTTTATAATTTTGGTCCAGATGTCTAGAAAACTCAGTAAAACTTTCAGCTCAAAAAACGTAGTGACCAATTCCCAGTAATTTATACAAGTTCATATGTTCAAGCTGCCAGCACCAACGATTTCAACCTAGAAATCAAGAGTAGTGTTTATGTTGCTTAAGGCTTGGATAGTTACAATTTGTGTTTGCTTATGCTCAATTATCTTGAATAAAACAATTCAAGAGAGCTTAAGACTTATTTTGATTCACAAATCCAGCCACAACTCAGCACCACAACTCAACTTCATCATAGGCATCATGTAGGAAACTTAGAAAACAAAAAAAAGTTCAAGAACAAGACTACTTCTAGGAATTGATTTAGAACATGTTATGAACTAAATAACATGCATGAATTAGACTCAAAATTCAAAAGATAGGCTAAGAATGACAAGAATACATGAACAAATGTATCTAGAATTCAATCAACAAAATAAAAATTCAACACAAACTTAGAACATAATGTGACAATTACTATGACTAAACATGACTCTAAGACAACATGGATTAAGTGATTTACACTTAGATTTTTGTGTTTCTTTTCTAATCAATATTTTGGAAGAAAATTTAGATCTAAAGGTTCAACACAAGAATATTATGAATGAAAAATGATAGAACCTAAAATCAACACAAAAAACATGATTCAAGAGTAGATCTACAAAATTTGAACCATAGAAATGCAAGAACAAGTGTAGATCTAAGATTTAATCGGTTTATTTTTTTGAATATACTCTAAACAGAACCAAACCACAAGACAATGGAGGATATACAAGGAGAATAAGATGAAGAACAAGGAATTAAAGAGAATTCACCGAACAAAAAGATAGAGGAAGCAAAAGAACATCTCCTAGATGAAGATGCTCTTGATACCACATGATGTAAGCTCCATTGAAGCTTGTAGGCCTAGGATCTTCTTCATAAATGGATTCCTTTGCTTCTTGGAAGATGAATGGCAGCGGAATGGAGAAGGAAGAGAGAGAGGAGATGCCACTTCAAGGAGAAGATGAGTCTAGAAGAAGCTCACCACCATAGGAGGCCATGGATAAGAGCTTGGAGGAAGAAGGAGATGAATGAAGGGAGAGGGAGAGAAGAGCACGCAATTTTGTGCTCCAAATGAGCTTTGAAATCTGAAGTTTAATATTCAAATGATCAAAGTTGAAAAAAATGCACACACATGACCTCTATTTATAGCCTAAGTGTCACACAAAATTGGAGGGAAATTCAAATTTCACTTGAATTTGAAATTGAATTTGTGGAGCCAAACTTTGGAGCCAAAATTTTACAAATTATGATTAGTGAATTTTAGTTATGGTTCAGCCCACTAATCCAATATCAATTCCAAGATTCTCCACTAAGTGTGCTTAGGTGTCATGAGGCATGAAAAGCATGAAGGACATGCAAAAAGTGTGACTATATGATGTGGCAATGGGGTGTAGTAAGCAAATGCTCACCTCCCCATCTAAAATTTAATTGGATTGGGCTTCTACCAATTCAATTAAATTTATTCCCAAGCACACACTTCAAATATTCACTTAGTGCATGTAAAATTACAAAACTACCCCTAATACAAAAACTAGTCTAGGTGCCCTAAAATACAAGGGCTGAAAAATCCTATATTTCTAGGGTACCCTACCTACATTATGGAGCCCTAAATACAAAACCCAAAATTAATGAAACCTTAATCTAATATGTACAAAGATAAGTGGGCTCATACTTAGCCCATGGGCCCGAAATCTACCCTAAGGCTCATGAGAATCCTAGGGCCTTCTCTTGCATCTTTGGCCCAATCTTCTTGGAGTCTTCTATCCAATGCCCTTGTGGGATAGGATTGCATCACTTAATTTCTAGGTTGAAATTCTGGTTGTTGTCACTTTTGGCACACTGTCTTCTTAACTCCGTTATGGCTTGAATACTTTGAGTTTTGAGCTGAAATTTTAACTGGATAAAATAGACATTTTGTTGAACAAGTGGCCTTAATAACTTAAGAAGGGGGGGGGGTGAATTAAGTTTCAAAATTTCCCACTAACAAACTTTTAACCCCCTTCTAAATGATAGGCTCAGAATGCAGAAGAAGAAGAAGCAATCAATTTAATAATGTTCTTTTAAATGCACAAGACAAAGTAAACTGTAGTAAAATAACTGAGATAAGGGAAGAGAGAAATGCAAACTTGATTTATACTGGTTCAGCCACTTCCTGTGCCTACGTCCAGTCTTCAAGCAATCCACTTGAGATTTTCACTAACTTTGTAAAAAACCTTTTTACAACTTCTGAACACCCAAGGAATCCCTTTCCCTTGTGTTCAGGAAACTCACAATTCAAGAGACAACCAATCTCTTGATTACAACTTACTTTCTAAGATGAACAGAAAGATTTCTCTCCTTTAGAGTGGATAATACAATTTAATGTTCCTGGATGAACTCTCAATAGATTTGCAAGTGTTTGCCCAAGAGTTGTTGAGAGAGCATTTGACAATGAAGTTCTCTTGGAATATCTCTCTCTTGTTTTTTGAAATCATACACACATATATATAGGCCCTTTGTGCCTTTTCAAAATGGTTTGAAGAGATGTGTCTTTTCAAAAAGCTTTTTCTGAAATTTTTCATTGGTAATCGATTACAGGTTTTTGGTAATCGATTACACAGTTATATTTTGAAGGGTCATGACTTTTGAATTTGAATTTCAAGAGTTCCATTGCTAGTAATCAATTACAAACATCTGGTAATCGAGTATTGGTTCAAAACTCAAATTCAAAACCCTTTTTAACATTACCAGAGCCTTGGATGTCTTGGAAACACTTTGTTTTGAGGCAAGGCTTGACCTTTAGTTAATCTTGAAGCAAGGCTTTGTTTGTTGAAGCAACCTTGTATTTATCTTGAAGCAATGCTTCTCTTTTGAAGCAACCCTGTTTGATTCTACTTTGGCATCATTAAAATCATGTATTCATACATTCACACGTTTGGATGAAAACAATGGAAAAAGAATGAATAAAAATGAAAAATAAATGAGCGAGAAAAGGTGATAAAGATTAACATCAAAATACACATCCAGGACAACAACAAAAATAAAAAATGTGTATGCTTGATTTGCTTGAAAATTGTTCATTATTTTGAGTTGTATTACAAGCCTATTTGAATTCTTGGAGTTGTTCACCTTTTAGATGTGTTGCTAAATTGACATAACTAGAATTTTGCTTTGAGTCTTGTTTTTAATTTGTCAATCTAACCTAGTGTCATTCTAGGACTTCCTTTGTGTTCCATCTTGGCTTGTGGTGTTGTCCTTTTGCTTTATTTTTCCTTGAATCTCATTGAATTAATGTCATGTTAAATTTTCTTTTGGTTTAGCTTTCATTTCATCATTTGGTTTCTTGCTTGTCTTTTTTTTTTTTTTTATGTTTAAGTGTTGCATACAATAAGGATTGAAAGAGGAAATTAGTGCATTGCTTGAAGGAAGATTTTTGAGTCTTGGAGGTTAACCATCCTAGGAGCACCATTGGATTTGAAGCAACCAAAGCCTCACCAAATTTTGAGTGAAACACTTGAGAAAACAAACAAGCATTGAAGACAAATTTGAAGACCTTAATTGCTTTGTTAAATTTGTTGTAATAGAATAATTAAGTGCTGAATTATTTTCTATTGCAATTCCTTGTATTTGGACATTCTTCAGGGGTGTATGGGGAGTCTCCAAGAGACCACCCAAACCTCTATTTGTGTGTAATAGCTTAGTGTAAACTATGTAGGCTAAGTAAAGAGCCAGTTGGGACCTCCAAAGGATCATCCAAGCCTTCACATAGGAAACCGTCTAGCTTGCATTAAATTTCCTTTACCTTCCATTGTCAAACTGCCTAGATAGCTTGCTTTTTACCAATTAGTTTTTACCTTATCTTTCACACCTCTTTTAGTGTTTATTTTGGCTAGTTTCAACCATAGTTTCTTTTACCTTTTGTTTTCAAACCCCCAACAAGAAAGAAACACAACTTAGGAACTAACATGAGTCTTCATTCTTCATCTCTAGTGCTAATGGTGAGGGTTCTACTCCTAAGGACCCCTTGTATAGGATATTAGATGACTTGAGATCCCTTAAATTACGGAAAGAAAAATAAGAGAGAAAAGAAAAAGGGAAAAAATAGTGGAAGAAATAAGTTAAGATGAAAGAGAGAAAATAAGAGAGGAAGAAAGAAGAAAATTAATGAAAGAATTAAGAAGAGGAAGAAATGCTTCATATGGTAGTCATGAGTCTTGTAAAAGTTTGAGTGAAGAGTTGAGAGGCTACTATGGAGGGAGGCATAGGTCCCATACTAGACTTGACTCCCAAAGAAGAGAAAAGGATAGAAGGTCTCAAGAGGTTAGCATTAGTCTCCCATATTTCCATGCAAAAGATAATGTTGAGGCCTGCCTAGATTGAGAAATGAAGGGTGAACAACTCTTTGCTTGCCATCATATTAGTGAAGAGAGAAAAGTTCCATTGGCTACCCTTAGCTTCCAAGGGTATGCCCTCTATTGGTGGACTTCCATTGCTATAGAAAGAAGGATTTGTGGGGATCCGCCAGTAGAGTATTGTAATGATCTTAAGAGTATCCTTAGGAAGAGGCACATTCCCTCCTATTATGAAATAGAGCTTATGGACAAGCTCCAAAGGCTTAGAAAAGGGAGTATAAGTGTCAAAGAATATAGACAACAAATGGAACTACTCTTTTTAAGAGCTAGACTTAGGGAGGAGGGAAAGAACAAGCATAGCTAGGTTCCTTAGTGGGCTTAATATGGAAGTGAGGGACAAGATTGAACTCCTTCCATATAGTCTAACTTTGTACAAGAGTGGAGCAACAACTTAAAAGAAAGCCTTTTTCAAAATCTTATGGCTTTCACTCTTATCCTAGGAAGGACCAAGCCCAAGGAATTTTGGGGGCTGCACCTTCAAAACCCAAGGAAGATGAGAGTAAGCCCATAGAGAAACCCACCCCTAAGACTAGTTCCCAAGCAAGGACTAGCCACATTAAATGCTTCAAATGTCTTGGGAGTGGTCACATTGCCTCTCAATGCCCCACAAAGAAAACCATGATGATGAGGAGTTAATACATTTATAGTAGTTAAGAGGAGACTAATTCTTCCCCTTCCTCTAGTGGAAGTGAAGATGAAGCAAGGGGTGAAGAGTCTAGTGAGGAAGTCTACCCCCATGAAGAAGGTGACCTCCTAATGGTTACAAGGCTCCTTGGAGGCCAACCTTTTGATCTATCCCAATCCCAAAGAGAGAACATCTTTCATACAAGATGCAAAATTTTAGATAAAAATTGTTCTCTCATCGTGGATAGTGGATCTTGTTGCAATTGTTGTAGCACAAGATTAGTTTCCAAGTTGAACCTCACTATCATTCCCCACCCAAAACCTTATAAATTTCAATGGCTCAATGAACAAGGTGAAATGATAGTTAACCAACAAATGAAGGTACCTTTCTCCATTGGGATATATAAGGATGAAGTTATTTGTGATATAGTTTCCTTGGAGGCAGGGCATATTCTCTTAGGATGGCCATGGCAATTTGATAGGAATATCATTAACAATGGCCTAACTAATGAGATTACCCTCACCCATCTTGGCACTAAATTTGTGTTGCATCCTCAAACACCTTCACAGGTAGCTGAGGATCAACTTAGAATGAAGGACAAGAGGGATGAAGAAAAGTTAGAAAAATAAAAGAAAAAAAGGATAGTAAGGCCTTAGCTCCAAAGGTCAAGGAGAAGGAAAAAGAGGGAAGATGTTCCCCTAAGAAAGTAGTAAAGAAGGAGAGTTATTTTGCAACAAAAATGAGATATTAAGAGAGATCTTCTTCTCAGGCAATCTTTCTACCTTCTCCTCTCAAGGGAGACATCCTTTAGCACCGCCACAATTCCCACACTTGAGACCATTCACCCAAAGGTCCAAGAACTCTTACAAGAATTTGGTGATGTATTTCCTAAAGAGATACCCCCTGGGTTACCTCCTCTTAGAGGAATAGAACACCAAATAGACTTAGTCCCAGGAGCAAGCCTCCTAATAGGTCAACTTATAGGACTAATCCTCAAGAGACCAAGGAGATTGAATCCCAAGTTAACAAATTGTTGGAGAAGGGCTGGGTCAAAGAGAGCCATGAGGGTGGGCTAATGGGGCATTTTGGAATTGATAAGACTCGTGTCTTCCTCAAGGAAAAATTCTTTTGGCCCCATATGAAAAAAGATGTCCATAGGTATTGCACTAGGTGTGTGGCTTGTTCACAAGCCAAGTCTAGGGTGATGCCTCATGGGCTACACACACTCTTACCCATTCCATTTGCACCCTGAGTAGATATTAGTGTGGACTTTGTCCTTGGACTTCCTAGGACCAAGGGGTGTAGACCCTATCTTTGTGGTGGAGGATAGGTTTAGCAAGATGGCACATTTTGTGCCATGCCACAAGGTAGATGATTCTAGTCACATCTCAAGACTCTTCTTTAGAAAAGTTATGAGGCTTCATGGTTTGCCTGAGACTATTGTGTCTGATAGAGATGCTAAGTTCCTTAGCCATTTTTGGAAAACTTTATGGGCTAAGCTAGGAACTGCGCTCCTTTTCTCCACTACATGTGATGAGGACATGGCAAGGACGAAGGGCAAGGAACCTTTAGAAGGACTTGAAGGACCTATGTTGGGCTAGCACAAAGAAGGCCAAGGAAACTCTTCAACAAGTGTTAACCATGCTATTTGAATTTAGGCCCAAGTTACAAGTGGAGAAGCTTCCTTGGCCTTCTTTGTTCCAGCCCTTGGCATAGGTCCTCAAAGTCCTTCTAAAGGTTCCTTGCCCTTAGTCCTTTCAACCCAAGCAGTCTTGAAAAACCCTTGAACCGGAGCTCTGATACCAAAATGATGTAAACCCATTTGCACAAGGGTAGAGGACAAATCTTTAAAGGTTTTTTTTTCTTTTTTTATGAAATTCAGAAAATGGAATGGATAAGAAGAATGAAGAAGGTGGTTGGAAGAATCACTCCTCCAGAATTAGTGTCATACACAAGGTGGTGTTCCTTGATAAACTAATTTCTTGAATCACTCAAGTAACTAAGGAGATTCACTCTCACACTTTAGAAGGTGATTACAACTCAATTCAAGGTCTATTTTTTATTAGAAAATGTGCAGCCCATAAATAGGAATGACATCAAGTTGGTTACACAAGTGAGAAGATGAAATGATCACCAATAACAACAATTGATGGTGTCATTATACCTAATTAAAACTAGAATTAAGACAAATGATCACCAATTGATGGTGTCATTATACCTAATTAAACTAGAATTAAGACACAAAAACATGTGGAAAAATGCTTAGCTCTTGGTTAACCAAGAGGCAGCCACAAGCCTAGAGTTTCCACCTTATTAAACCTTAATTTCTTTAAATTAAAACAAGCCCATAGGTGGTGAAAATCCAAAGAGAATTGACAGCCACTTTAACACAAGTTTGGGCCTTTATTTCAACTAACAAAATTCTAATAAAACCACTAAACAAAGGTGGCACCCTTTACTCTTCTTGGAACATGGTGCAATTGACAATCCGAAGCTTCTCCACTTGTAACTTGGGCCTAAATTCAAATAGCATGGTTAACACTTGTTGAAGAGCTTCCTTGGCCTTCTTTGTTCTAGCCCTTAGCATAGGTCCTCCAAGTCCTTCTAAAGGTTCCTTACCCTTAGTCCTTGCCATGTCCTCATCAACATGTCACCCATAGACTAATGGGCAAACAGAGGTACTGAATAGATCTCTATCCATATTGTTAAGGGCTCTCCTAAAAGGCAATCACAAGTCTTGGGATGAGTACCTTTCTCATGTGGAGTTTGCCTATAACAAGGGGGGTTCATAGAACTATTAGGCAGTTACCTTTTGAGGTTGTCTATGAGTTCAATCCTCTCACACCTTTGGACCTAATTCCCCTTCCACTTGACACTTCTTTTATACATAAAGAAGGGGTATCTAGGTCAGAGTCTGTGAAGAAATTACATGAGAGGGTTAGGAACCAAATAAAGGTGTATACAACTAAAGGCAATAGAGGAAGGAATAAGTTGGTGCTTAATGAAAGGGATTGGGTTTGGCTCCATCTTAGGAAGGATAGATTTCCTACTAAGAAAGTCCAAACTTTGCTCCAAAGGTGATGGCCCTTTTCAGGTCTTGGAGAGGATCGACAACAATGCTTGTAGGCTAGACCTCCCAGAGGAGTATGGAGTTACCAACACCTTTAACATTATTGTTTTGGTTCCTTTTGCAGGTGTAGCTAATTCAGATGATGAGGGGTCTGCAGATTTGAGGACAAGTCCTCTTCAAGAGGGACACGATAATGCAATCCTCCCAAGGAGGGGACCCATAACCAAAGCCATGGCTAGGAGACTCAAGGAAGATTGGGTCAGGGATCCAGGAGAAGGCCCTATGGTTCTCATGAGCCTTAGGGTAGATTTTGGGCCCATGGTGATGCAATCCTCCTTAGGAAGGGACCAGTCACTAGAGCCATGAGCAAGAGGCTCCAAGAGGATTAGGCTAGAGCTGTTGAAGAAGGCCCTAGGGTTCTCATGAACCTCATGGTAGATTTCTGAGCCCATGGGCCAAGGTTGAGTCCAATTATCTTTGTACATATTAGACTAGGATGTCATTATATTTGATCCTTGTATTTAGGGCTCCATAATGTAGATAGGGTACCCTAGAAATATAGGATTTTTCAGCCCTTGTATTTTAGGGCACCTAGACTAGTTTTTGTATTAGGGGTAGTTTTGTAATTTCACATGCACTAAGTGAATATTTGATGTGTGTGTTGGGAAATAAAATTTAATTGAATTGGTAGAAGCCCAATCCAATTAAATTTTAGAGGGGGAGGTGAGCATTTGCTTACTACACCCCATTGCCACATCATATAGTCACACTTTGTGCATGTCCTTCATGCTTTACATGCCTCATGACACCTAAGCACACATAGTGGAAAATCTTGGAATTGATCTTGGATTAGTGGGCTGAACCATAACTAAAATTCACTAATCATAATTAGTGAAATTTTGGCTCCACAAATTCAATTTCAAATTCAAGTGAAATTTGAATTGAAATTCAAATTTCCCTCCAATTTTGTGTGACACTTAGGCTATAAATAGAGGTCATGTGTGTGCATTTTTTTCAACTTTGATCATTTGAATATTAAACTTCAGATTTCAGAGCTCTTTTAGAGCATAAAATTTCGTGCTCTTCTCTTCCTCTCCCTTCATTCATCTCCTTCTTCCTCCAAGCTCTTATCCATGGCCTCCTATGGTGGTGAGCTTGTTCTAGACTCATCTTCTCCTTGAAGTGGCGTCTCCTCTCTCTCTTCCTTCTCCATTCCGCTGCCATTCATCTTCCAAGAAGCAAAGGAATCCATTGATGAAGAAGATCCTAGGCCTACAAGTTCCAATGGAGCTTACATCACATGGGCTAAGTATGAGCCCACTTATCTTTGTACATATTAGATTAGGGTTTCATTATTTTTTGGGCCTTGTGTTTAGGGCTCCATAGTGTAGGGAAGGTACCCCTAAAGTTTAGGGTACCCTAGTAATGTAGGATTTTTCAGCCCTTGTATTTTAGGGCACCTAGACTAGTTTTTGTATTAGGGGTAATTTTGTAATTTCACATGCATTAAGTGCACTATTTGATGTGTGTTTTGGGAGAGAAATTTAATTGAATTGGGAGATCCCAATCCAATTAAGTTTTGGACGAGCCTGAGAGGGAGGTGAGTTGCTTCCTACACCCCATTGTCACATCATATAGTCACACTTTATGCATGTTCTTCATGCTTTACGTGTCTCATGACACCTAAGCACACTTAGTGGAGAATCTTGGATTTGATCTTGGATTAGTGGGCTGAACCATAGCCGAAATTCAATAATCATAATTGGTGATATTTTGGCTCCAAATTTGGCTCCACAAATTTAAATTCAAACTCAAGTGAAATTTGAATATTGCCTCCAATTTTCTGTGACAGTTAGGCTATAAATAGAGGCCTTGTGTGTGAATTTTGCAACTTTGATCATTTGAAAAATTAGACTTCAATGTTCAAACCTCATTTGAGGCATAAATTTCATGTCCTCTTTCTCTCTCTCCTTCCACTCATCTTCTCCTACCTTCAAGCTCCTATCCATGGCTTCCTATGGTGGTGAGGTTATTCTAGACTCATCTTCTCCTTGAAGTGGCCTCTCCAATCACCTTTCCTCCTTCTCCATTCCGCTGCCATTGATCTTCAAGAAGCAAAGGACTCCATTGATTAAGAAGATCCAAGGCCTACAAGCTCAACATGGAGCTACATCACCTACCTTGCATTGGTATCCATTGTCACCCTCTTTGAGCCTTTAACCACTTCTTTCATTTTGTAGCTCATTACAAACCAAAAAGTGGAAAATAATGTTGTCCTAAACTTTAGGGCAAAAAGGGGCCTTGGAATTGTTTTGGTAGTGGGTTTCAAACAAGTGTAGGGGATTTGTACTTTGTTTTATGAAAGTTCCTCCGTTTTCATCATTTCATTTTCTTGTGACTTGTTGAAAAGGAAAAAAAATAGAAGAATACAAAAAGAAAAAAAACAAGAAAAGGAAAAAATGGAAACAATAAAAGAAAAGAAAAAAATGAGAGTATAAAAACAAAAGTTCAAAAAGAAAAACATTAGTACAAACAAAGAGAAGAAAAAATGAATGAAAAAAAAACATGTGTGGTGGCTGATTTTCATTCTTGTAAGTTCCTATTATTTTATTCTTGTTGTTCTCCACTTTGTTCTTTGTTTCTAACCCTCTTTTTAGTGTTGACTTACTCCCCATTTTGCCTCTTTTCCCTTAACATTAACCTAAATATCCTTCTCATATCCACCCATACCTAACCCATAACATTACAAGCCAATAAAAGTCCTTTTGATCTTTTAATGCATGTGTATTTCATGTTGAATGGATTAGAATCTTGTCAAAATTTGGATGTGCTAGTTACATGTGGTGCTTGAGTGTAAACACAAACCCATACACATTTGGTAAGGTTGAGTGTTGTTCCTTGAGAGATTTCTATCACCATGGTACATTCTTAACTTTCACTTGACTACTTGTCCACTTTGCATTTTGTGATCATGTGTTCATGGATTGCTTGTTACCTTGAGACCATTCTTCCAATTTCAATCTCTCTCATTTTTGTGCATTGTTAGGATCCATTAAAAATGTGCGTGCCTTGTTCATATCTTTCTTTTAGTTGTAGTTATTTTTAGTTTGATTTCTTTTTCTTAGTCTTTCTTTTAGTTTTTCCTAGGAGTGCAAAAGAAAAAGTGTGGGGAATTTGATTGAGCATTTGTAGTTCAATATTTTTATATTATTCTTAGGTCAATTGACCTATCTATCTTGTGCAGGGCCTAGAGGATACTACAAAACTCCAAATGGAACGTGTGAGTAGTCCTTGGAAAGCTGAGGAAAAGATCTTCAATTTTTTAATGAATAAAGCTTTGGCCAATTCTACCATGTTGAGGGTCAAATTGAGCTTGGAAATAAGAACCTCTGCACTTGAATAATTGGGCTGCGAGTTTGGGCTTTGTTTTGTGTAATTAGTTTAATCAGTAGATTAGATGGACCTAATCAAGGCCCATGACTTATGTTGGATTTCCCCTGCAGTTACTTTTTGGTCCACTTTTTCTTAATGCAAATATGTTCAAGGGAAATCTGGTTTGTTGGAAAGCGCACCAAATCGTCAAGTATTTAAAATTTAAAATGGATGAATCCGAGTATCGAACTCAGGGAACTAGTCTTAGACAAGGTTAAATTCAGAAATAAGGCATTGTTGAAAGAAACATTGATAATTGATGATTTAGAACAGAATTAAACTAAGTCTAAGCTAAAAACAGTAAAAATGCAATAAGTAAGATTGACAGCAGTAGGTAAAGGTGTTGGGTCTTTCTAATAAACCCACTGATGTATATAAAGATGTTTCTCTAATCAATCATGCTTTTGTTGTCTATGCTGTAGCCTAAATTACTAAACCTCAATCCCTAGTTAGACTGAATCAATCCAAGCTTCATCCTCAGATCCCTCTTGTTGGACTAGACTTAGCTTAAATAGCTTACGAAAGTTTAGACTAATTTAGCCTAAGCTTTATCCTCAGATCCCTCTTGTCGGACTAGACTTAGACCAAACAACATTATTGTAACAGCATATTTAAAACCAAAACTTAATCCGCAGATCCCTCATTTAAGACTAAGTTTCAATTCTGCTTCATTTAAGTTCTAAGGCAACAATACATTTCCTAATGCTAAAGTCACTTAACCATGCACACAAATGGTTGATCAGACCAAGAGCATACAGAATTTAAGCACTGAAAGAAGCATTGAACACAAGAAACACAATCAATTAGATATTAAAGTAATTACATCAGCTGTTCTTTAGAAATCCCCAACAAGGGTGTTTAGCCATCCATTACAGAAAAACACTAACAATAATAAGATTACAAAACCTAGGTATCTCTATAAAAGCTGCTCCCTCTTGCTGCCTCCAGAGCTCTTTTCCCGAAATAGGCACTGTGGTGTGCTCTAGAATTCTGTGCAAATCCTTTGCCTTCTGCCTGTAAAATCTGTACCCTAATTCTACACAAGACAGGCTTTAAATAGGCTCTGAATCCGCAACGTTGCGCTTAGCGCCACCCTCACGCTTAGCACGAGTAAGTGGATTTGAGCTTAGCGCCAGTCATGCGCTTAGCCTGGCTGAGGACAACTACTGCGCTTAGCGCACTAATCTCGCGCTTACCACACGACCTTGATATTGATGCTCTACCAAATTCTTCTGTTGCGCTAAGTGCACTGAAGCTGCGCTTAGTGGTGGATGCGCGCTTAGCCCACTGATGAGCTAAGCTCCACTGCCACTTTTAGCACTTCATGACTTAGCCTCTTTTTCACCTGAAATTGCACATATTTCATCATTAAATCCAATGGAAATATTCTAGAGACAACTTTAACAATAAAACAAGATTTATTTACAAAATCACTAAAAAATAACCATAAATATAGGGAACTATACAAGTTTTGGAAAATGTTTTCTATACAAAAGTTAGTCGTATAAGATGACTAACAACTTCCTTTTGAGTAATCACTCTATATATTAGTGGAAGTTAGTTAGTTACTTCATTTTTGTAACAAACAAAATGAGTTACTTGTTGTGCAAGCTTTCTCTTTTTTTTTTCTTTCTCTTTTCTCTCAATTGTTCTTCATTCTTCTTCATCTTTGCACTTTTGTTCCACCATTTTCATTCACAAAATTTCGTGGCTTTTTCATTGGTGATGATCATGGAGGACTAAACAATTAATCAATCCAAGGATCCACTCCAAGCAAGGCTGAATTTGAGTTGTGGTTTGGTATCTCTACTCTTTGTGAATGTTCATCTTTCTCTTCAATCCTATTTTTGTTTTTCATGATTGCGATTATGTTTAGGATTGAAAATGGATTAAGTTATGGATTTATTTCCTAATTTTTGAAGTTTAATCATAGACTGTTTGGATGATTTTCCAACCTAATTTATGATATCAAATAATTTAGGGAGATTGATTCGATTGAACTTCCTCTTATGCATTCGTGTGAACTTTCACACTGAACATCATTTGATTTGCATTGGTTTGGTGAATTGGATTGATGCTTTTAAACTTGAATTGCATTTTGTTCTTGTTTTATGTTGTTCCTTCAACTCTATTTTTGTATTTTCACATTCTTTTTCAAATCGCCTACAAATTGTTCGATAAATTCCCTCCTTCCTGTTTATAAGTGAATAAATGTAGGAACCATATTGAATCATACTTTTGAGTTCGACTTAGGTTAATTCTGTGCTATAGATTTTCCTAGTTTTATTTGTTTTTGAACTATTCGACAGTCGTTATCACAAATTCAAACGACCATAACTTTTGACTCAAATGTCTGATTTAGGTCCATAATATATCAAGACACTTGAAATTAATCATGGAAGCTCTGGGAAAATTCGAATGGCCATAAATTTTGACTCGGATGTCCGATTACAGCCCATAATATATCAAGATGCTCAAAATTGAACACGGAAGCTCCAAGCAAATTCAAACAGCCATAATATTTTACTTGGATGTTCGATTGAGGCCCATAATATATCGAGACACTTGAAATTGAACAAGGAATCCTTGAGTATATTCTAACGTCCATAACTTTTGACACAAATGTCTAATTGAGGTCGTGTTAGACTTTTGGCAAGCATACCAATTGCCATTGCATGTTACAAATTTATAAAAAGAGATCGTCTCCATAGGGACTTAAGTTACTTAATTCATTCAAATAAAGGTTATGAGTTTAATATTTATGTAAAATTTTAATCGAATATCATGGGTTTGTCTAACTAACAAAAGATAACTTAAAGTAACAAAATAGCAGAAACAACGAAAATTACGAAAATAACAAAATTTAGCGTGTCGAAAATATGTAAAATTATGAAAACAATAATAACAAATTCAATTAATTCAAGAAAAATATAGGATTGGATTTCATCGTTTATACCCTCGGTATCCTAATAAGATTGACATATATGAATCATTTTCTAATGTTATTGATACACACATTAAATTACCCCAAATCGATCCCTCGCACTCGAGAATCCTAAGAATATTTATCGAATATCGATCCATCGCATGTGAAGTAAATATTCCAGCATTACAATCATAATCTCGTGCTATTTGCAATAAAAAAATTATGATTTATTCCTAACAACATAACGTAAAGAGTAAAATCATTCAGTTCAAGTTCTAAGAGTACTTTCCAGTCAAACTTAAGCATTACGAACAAAATGAAATTACCAATAATGAGTAGAAAAGATTCATACATATATAATATCAAAAGAGATACATAAGGGTACAAAGATTACATCCAATCCTATGGAAAAACTAACCGATCATTGCGTAAAGCACAAGATCAACTTGAGAAATGATGAAGGATGCGATCCACGGTCACAACTTGCAACACCCGGGCTGCACTTTCCACTTTCTCTTCACTTTCTGAGTTTCTCATGTATTCTCTCTGCCTTTGGATGTCATTTTCAACTTCCTAAACATGACTATTTATAGAAAAGAACCAAGACGTTTAGAGAAATTTGCCCAAGCGAGCTGTTACTCGCCCAGGCAAATTTGTAACTTAGTGCTGAAGGCACCAATTCGCCAGGTGAGTGTGTTGCTTATGACTGAAGAGACCTGATTAGCCCAAGCGAGCTGGTTGCTAGCCTGGGCGAATGAAGGTCTAAAATCTTGGAAAAATAACCATTTTCCCTTCCTTTTGACTTTGTTTCTGGATCTATCAAACAACCATCAAAACCTACAAAATCTTGGATGAATCTTTTATATTTAAACAAAAACATTAGTAAATGTAATATATATATAAAACAACTAGATTTAAGGGTAGTTTATAAGAAAACTATTACAATCGAAAGATAAATGTAACATTTTAATCATAAAAATAACTAAAATATGGCACTTATCAGGCCCGTAATATATTGAAATGCTCGAAATTCGACAAGGAAGCCCCGGGCAAATTCTAATGTTTGTAACATTTGGCATGGATTCCCCACTGGGGCCCATAATATATAGAGACCTTGTAATGTAAGAAGAAAGCCCTTGCAAAATTCAAATGGTCATAACTTTTGACTCAATTTTCTGATTGAGGCCCATAATATATCGAGATGCTCGAAATTGAAAAAGGAAGTCCATTGCAAATTGGAACAGCCATAACTTTTAACTCGGATGTTCGATTGAGACGCACAATATATAGAGATGCTCGAAATTCAATAAGGAAGTCCCGAGCAAATTCTGACGTCCATAACTTTAAACACAAATTCCTAATCCATGTCCATAATATATCGAGACCTCGTAATATAAGAAGGAAGCCCCTGCCAAATTCAAATGGCCATAAATTTTGATTTGATTGTCTAATTGAGGCCTATATAAATCAAGACCTCGAAATTGAATAGGGAAGCCTCTGGCAAATTTAAACAGCCATAACTTTTGACTAGGATGTTTGATACGGCCTGTGGCATCCCCAAAATAATGATTGGTTTAATAGTAATGATTTAAATAACAAAAACCATGGTGATTTTTTTTTCTTCCTTTTCTTTTTCATTTCTTTCTCTTTTCACAATAATTAAGTTCAGAAGGAAAATCATCACTATAGAGTCTTGAATGGCCAGTTCACAACTCTATTCGGAGTCATTTCTTTCTGATCACTCATAACCTCTAAATATTTGCTTTTTCAAAAGGAAAGGTATACCAACCACTACTTTAGGTCTCACGTGAAAGTAATAAAATAAAATACGGTCGATAACTCTTTTGCAAATAAAGTTTGCTAGTGCCTTCTTTTCAAATAACAAGATTAAACATAAGTACATTCATCATTTAAAGCTGTCCAAAATATGGGAGTTTTGCAAAATACATAGTGTCATCCTGAGCAAAGGTGTCCACTGTGGTGGCTTCAGCCACATGTGTACAATCATCAAATTCCTATACAATAGGTCTACCCGTACAAAAACAAAAGAGTAAACCTAACAGTCAGTCCTAGATACACCCACCCTCAAAAAGTATATAAAACTAGTCCATAGAACTGTCTACTATGATGAAGAGCCTCCACTGATCGCCATCTCTCCAGGGCCATTATCCTCCGTAGAGTCTGCCTCGGATGCCGACATGACGTCCTCGGGAGAATCCACCTCAGGGAGTGGGTCCTCATCACCCTCTAGAAAATCAAGAGCATCCACAGCAGGCTCAGGAGGTAGCTCCTCGGGATCCTCCTCAGGGTCTTCCTCGGATGACGTTACCTCAATCACTTGGACTGGCTCCACTAGACGGTATGGTGTAGGCGTGGGTAGTATCCACTCCACAGTACGCTGAAGCGTGCGCGCGGGTTCATCTGGATGCACCAATGAAGTAGCTGTAAATCGAATCGTGCCCCGAAATCGGCACCTCGTGTTGCCTTCGAGGGTCTCCCAAGCTCCCTCTAGGCACTCCATCTCCACTCGATCATGGATTAGCTGCGCCGCCATCACGATCTACAAGAAAGAAAAGAAAGGGGTAGACTCTTTCACGCGATATCTAACTACATAGCAACACGATGCGTCCCATAGCACTACAATGCAAGTAAAAGGGGTATCTCTAGGCTTTTCATCTCTGGTAATCGATTACACAGCCTTGGTAATCGATTACCAGAGGCCAAACTCGAATTACACAGCTTCAGGACATGAAACCTGCAAAAATGCACTGTGTAATCGATTACACATAACTGGTAATCGATTACCAGTGGCATGTTCCTCTGTGTAATCAATTACACAGCCTGGTAATCGATTACCAGAGGCCTCCACAACATGCTGCCTTCATTTCTAAGCCTGGTAATCGATTACACCCCTTGGTAATCGATTACCAGAAACCCTCCGAGCTTCCTGACCTCGTTTTCAAGCATGGTAATCGATTACACTCCCTTGGTAATCGATTACCAGAGACCATCTTAGCCTCCTGTCTTCATTTTTAAGCCTTGTAATCGATTACCCACCCTTGGTAATCGATTACCAGAGGCCATATCCCATATATCAATCAAAGTTCACAGCTGGCCAGCCACCACACAAGCCTCCTTGCTTTGTGGTCTTTGTTCCTTTTATCTGTTGACTGCCAGGAGCTCGCCTACTTAGGTACATCACAGGTTCTCACTGACTGACTATGCCCGGGTTGGGTCGGGATTGGTCAAGCTTGGTTGTGGGCAATAGCACCCCACCTGACGTCCCCAAGGTCTCCTGACCCCCGCGATATATCTCCAGGTACCACTCTGTGGTCAACGAATAAAAGCAGGAAGTCTCACCCTTCTACACTTCCTCATTTCAAGCTTGTAGTATTATGGGGTACCCATCACATGAGGTACTAGGTGGCGGTCGGGCGATGGTGCAAAACGATTCTCCACATCCACAAATGACGTATAACCCACCATCCCCTGTTGCCCACCTCCAACTGAGCTCACGTACTCCCACGTAGCCCTTATCCTCGTTCCTCTCAACGCCGGGTCCCCATCAATCCTCCCAAGCTTCCACAACATCCAGGTAATTCCACATCCAATCATCATGGACTCACAAAACCAAGCAAAACAGGGCAAAGGCAGAAAACTCTGCCCAAAACACAAACCAATATCACAGCTTTTCACATACAAATACCCCAGTAACATTTCCTTCGTTCCAATTCGTTAACCGTTGGATCGACTCGAAAATTTTACTGGAAGTCTCTAGTACATAAGTCTACATTTTTACCGTTGGGATCTGCTAGCAAATGTTCATAACCCCATATGTACTACCCTTTTCACAACCAGCCATACACTAGCATTTTTCTGCACTTATACAAAATTCTGCTGCACATTTCAACAGCAAAATTCTGCATAAAGTGCAGATTTCGAAAACCACTCTTGCCTTCATCCAATTTTGCCCAAATTGAATCCTACAAGTCCCAAATCATGTACCAATCATGCCTAAACCAAGGACAAGCTTCAGACCAAAGCAACACAAAATCTAGGTATCCAAAACCCCTCAATTTAATGGATTTTCAAAGTTTGAGAAGTGAAATTGAGAATGGGGTAAATTTGGAGCAAACTCTCACCTCACACAAGTCTATAACATCAATTTAAACTTGTTCAAACTGGATTTACACCTAAAATTCCACCGAACCAAAATTTGACTCCTCAACACCCAATTTTACCCTAGAAATGGCTCTTTGTTCACTTTGGTCATTTGTTTTTCTCTCTAGCACAGCCCAAACTTTCTCATAAGTCCTAAATGAAATTTCAAGCTAGGATTAACTCACTTTAACCTCCAAATACCACTAAATCCAGATTTGGCCTTCCAACTCTCAAAACCTCACTCTTTTTCCACTCATAACACCATATTCTCACTTTCTAACCCTAGGTTAACTCTACCCTTCATCTCAAACAGTTTTCCATAAGCAATTTCAGCACATAAACATCACAAGCATCATCATAAAAACCCTAAAACTGAATGGGTAAGCTTAACTCATCCAAACATGGCAAGTTCAACATGCTTTCAACAAATTTCTTCACAAATAACTATCATGAAGCAGAAACCTAACAAAACTACCCATCATATCTCCCAAAACCCAATACCCACGAAAATCAAGTGAGAAAGAAGTCTACCCAAACCTGAAATTTCGAAGTCCCACGCGTAGAGATGCGCTTCACGACTCCGAAAATGTCTTCCTTTCGCGATTTGGAGCAGAAATGGTGACCAAAGGTTGGAGCTTTGTTGGGCAACAATGGTGGATGAGAGAAAAGAAGAAGAAGGCTGCGTGAGAGAGAGGGAGAGAGCTTCTGAAATTTGGGGCTGAGTGAGGAGAGAGAGAGTGTTGCTTTTTGGTTTAAAAAGGCTTTTCTCTTTTCTATTATTTTATTTTAAGCTATGCCACATGTCTCCATTTGAGTGGAGCAAAAGGGCCCACTTTTTCTCTTGAAGTGACTCATGCTCAGCCACATGAAGAGAAAAATCTGACCTTTTGAAATGCCAAAATCCTGCCTCGGTTTGCATGTCGTTCCTCTGGTTCCAGTCCCTCGCGTTTCTCTGCGCCCGTCGGGGCCAGTTTTCGAAAGTAGGCAATATATACATCAAAACGCTCAGAATGAAACCCCGAGCGTGGTTCAGAGGTTGGTTTTGTTAAATTTTAAGTCGCACGCAAAACGATGATTTTTAGACTAATTAATTGAGAATTAACCTATAACCTTCCAGTTATGGATTTCTCTTCCTTATTCAGCCTAACCCACGTATCTTGCCCCCACTATTCCTACTTCTACCAGGAACATATATGCATATACACTGAATAATACTTATATATATATATATATAATCATACAAAATGCACCGTTTACAAAAATTCCAGGTAGAAATTTCCAGGATGTCACACGGCCCATACTATATCTAGACGTTCGAAATTGAACAAGGAAGCCCCTGGGAAATTTAAACGGGCATAACTTTTGAGTCGGATAATATATCAAGATTCTTGAAATTAAACACAAAAGTTCTGGGCAAATTCAAACGGCCATAACTTTTTACTTGGATGTTGGATTGAGGTCCATGATATACCGAGAAGCTCAAAATTGAAAAATGAAGCCTCGAGAAAGTTTTAGCGTCCATAAGTTTTGACACAAATGTCCAATTAAGGCCCATGATATATCGGGGTGCTTAAAATTCAACAAGGAAGCCATGAGCAAGTTCAAGAGGCCATAACTTTTGACTCGGATCTTCGATTGAGGCCTATAATATATCGAGAAGCTCGAAATTGAACAGGAAACCCCTTGACAAATTCAAAAGACATTACTTTTGACTGGGATGTTTGATTGTGGCCCATACTATATCTAGACGTTCAAAATTCAACAAAGATGCACCAGTTAAATTCAAATGGGCATAGCTTTTGACTTGGATGTCGGATTAAGGCAAATAATATATTGAGACTCTTGAAATTGAACATGGAAGTTCTTGGAAAATTCAGACACCCATAACTTTTTACTTGGATGTCTGACTGAGTGATGCAATCCAACTCTCCAAGGGCATTGGATAGGAGACTCAAGGAAGATTGGGCTAGGGATGCAGGAGAAGGCCCTATGGTTCTCATGAGCCTTAGGGTAGATTTTGGGCCCATGGGCTGTAGAAGCAAGCTTCATGATGATGAATCAAGATTGATTCAAGGAGTTTTGATGATAACAAAGATGATGACAAAAAGCCCAAGAGGATGAGTTCAAGATTGAGTCAAGAACACTTAAAGAATCAAGAGAAATTTGATTTCAAGATTCAAGAATCAAGTTTCAAGAATCAAGAATCAAGAATAATCAAGTTGAAGATTCAAGAATCAAGAAAAGACTCAATCAAGATAAGTACTAAAAAGTTTTTTCAAAACATTGAGTAGCACCTGAATTTTTCACAAAACCTTTTCCCCAATACTTCCATATCAAAACATTGAGTAGCACATTTTGAAATCATTGAGTAGTAAAGATTGTTTTCAAAAAGCTTTCAACTGAATTTACAACGTTCCAATTGATTTCAAAATGGTGTAATCGATTACAATGATTTGGTAATTGATTACCAGTATGTTTGAACGTTGAAATTCAAATACAATTATGAAGAGTCACATCCTTTCACAAAAATGTTTTGTGTAATCGATTACAATGATTTGGTAATCAATTCCCAGTGATGTGTTTTGAATAAAAATCAAAAGATGTAACTCTTCTAATGGTTTTCAAGTTTTTCTAAAGGTTATAACTCTTTTAATGGTTTTCTTGACCAAACATGAAGAATATATAAAAGCAAGACCTTGACTTGCATTTTAGATTCATTCATAACAATTATTACAATCCTTTACAATCTTTGAATCTCTTTGAACATCTTCTTCTTCTTCTTCCTTTGCCAAAAGCTTTCTAAAGTTTTCTGGTTTTCTAAACCTTGAAAACAAAAGTGTGCTATTCATTTTTTTCATTCCCTTCTCCCTTTGCCAAAAAGAATTCGCCAAGGACTAACCGCCTGAATTCTTTTTGTGTCTCTCTTCTCCCTTTTCCAAAAGAACGAAGGACTAACCGCCTGAATTCTTTTGTGTCTCCCTTCTCCCTTGTCAAAGAATTCAAAATGACACAGTCTGAGAATTCTTTTGATTCTTCCCTTTCCCATAAACAAAAGATTTCAAAGGACTAACCACCTGAGAATTCTTTTGTTTCCCCATTCACAAAGTTTCGAAGGACTAACCGCCCGAGAACTTTGTCTTAACACATTGGAGGGTACATCCTTTGTGGTACAAGTAGAGGGTACATCTACTTGGGTTGTTGTGAATGAGAACAAGAGTGGGTACATCTCTTGTGGATCAGTTCTAGTGGAGGGTACATCCACTAGGTTGTTCAAAGAGAACAAGGGAGGGTACATCCCTTGTGGATCTTTGCTTGTAAAGGAATTTACAAGGTTGAAAAGAAATCTCAAGGACCGCAGGTCGCTTGGGGATTGGATGTAGGCACGGGTTGTTGCCGAACCAGTATAAAACTCTTGTGTGTTTGTCTTCTTCTTCCCTACTCTTTTAATTTTTGTTGTGTACTTTAATTACCGCTTTTACTTTTGGTTAAGTTTATATTTCTGTTCTTTACTTTCTTAACAACATAGTAAAAGCCTAAGAAGGGTAAATTTTAATTAGTAAAGGTTCATTAATAATTAATTCAACCCCCCCTTCTTAATTATTCCGAGGCCAGTTGATCCAACATGGGCTAAGTATGAGCCCACTTATCTTTGCAAATATTAGATTAGGGTTTCATTACTTTTTGGGCCTTGTATTTAGGGCTCCATAGTATAGGGAGGGTACCCCACAAGTTTAGGGTACCCTAGTAATGTATTTTTCAGCCCTTGTATTTTAGGGCACCTAGACTAGTTTTTGTATTAGGGGTAGTTATGTAATTTCACATGCATTAAGTGCACTATTTGAAGTGTGTGTTGGGAGAAAAATTTAATTGAATTGGGAGATGCCCAATCCAATTAAATTTTGGACCAGCCTAAGGAGGAGGTGAGCATTTGCTTGCTACACCCCATTGCCACATCATATTGTCACACTTTATGCATGTCCTTCATGCTTTATGTGCCTCAGAACACCTAAGCACACTTAGTGGAGAATCTTATATTTGATCTTGGATTAATGGGCTGAACCATAGCTGAAATTCATTAATAATAATTGGTGGAATTTTGGCTCCAAATTTGGTTTCACAAATTTAAATTCAAATTCAAGTGAAATTTGAATATTCCCTTCAACTTTGTGTGACACTTAGGCTATAAATAGAGGCCTTGTGTGTGCATTTTGCAACTTTGATCATTTAAGAAATTAGACTTCAAAGTTCATACCTCATTCTCCCTCTTCTCTCTCTCAAAATTTCATTCTCCTATCTCCCTCTCCCTCCACTTATGTTCTCCTACCTTCAAGTTCTTATCCATGACTTCCTATTATGGTGAGCTTGTTCTTGTCTCATTTTCTCCTTAAAGTGGCGTCTCCAATCACCTTTCCTCCTTCTCCATTCCACTGCCATTGATTTTCAAGAAGCAAATAACTCCATTGATGAAGAAGATCCAAGGCCTAATAGCTTTACATGGAGATACATTATTAAGGCCCATAGTATATTGAGACATTCGAAATTGAAAAAGGAAGCCCCTCACAAATTGAAACGACCATAATTGTTGACTTGGATGTTTGATTGAGGCCCATAATATATCAAGAAGATGAAAATTCAATGAGGAAGCCTAGGGAAAATTCTAATGTCGATAACTTTTGACATGGATGTCTGATTGAGTCCCATAATATATCGAGATGCTCAAAATTCGATATGGAAGTATTGGGGAAATTCCAACGTCCATAACTGTTGACACAAATCACCAAGTAAGGCCCATAAAATATTGAGATGCTTGTAATATATGAAGGAATCCCCTGCCAAATTTAGATGGCCATAAATTTTGACTCGGTTGTCTGGTTAATGCTCACAATATATCAATACGCTCAAAATTAATCATAGAAGCTTCCGAAAAATTAAAATGGCTATAACTTTTGACTCGGATGTCCGATTACAACCATAATGATGCAATCCTACCCCCAAAGCTTATTGGATAGAAGACTCCAAGAGGATTGGGCTAGAGCGGCTAAAAAAGGCCCTAGGGTTCTCATGAATCTTAGGGTAGATTTCTGAGCCCATGGGCCAAGGCTGGGTCCACTCTTCTTTGTAAATATTAGAATAGGTTTTCCTTCTTTTGGGCCTTGTATTTTGATGCAATCCTACCCCCCAATCTTATTGGATAGAAGACTCCAAGAGGATTGGGCTAGAGCGACTAAAGAAGGCCCTAGGGTTCTCATGAACCTCATGGTAGATTTTTTAGCCCATGGTGATGCAATCCTACCCCCCAAGGGTATTGGATAGAAGACTCCAAGAGGCTTGGGCTAGAGCTACTAAAGGAGGCCCTAGGGTTCTCATGAACCTTAGGGTAGATTTTTGAGCCCATGGGTCAAGGTTGGATCCACTCTTCTTTGTAAATATTAGAATATGTTTTTCCTTCTTTTGAGCCTTGTATTTTGACCATTCTAGTAGTATAGGGTTTTTAGCCTTGTAATTCAGGGCATTTTGAGTAGTCTTTGTAGTAGGGACTTTTTTTTGTATTTTCATGTATTTTGTCAAGGAGGGTGAGCTTAGTTTTTAGATGGGTGTGTGTAGCTAAGCTCTAGCTTCTCAAGGAAGCTTCTCAAGGAGGTGAGCTTATTTTTTAGATGGGTGTGTGTAGTTAAGCTCTAGCTTCTCAAGGAAGTTTTCTCAAGAAAGCTTCTCAAGGAAGCTACCTAGTCTATAAATAGAAGCATGTGTAACACTTGTTGTAACTTTGATGAATGAGAGTCTTGTGAGACACAACTCAAAGTTCAACTTCTCTCCCTTTTTCTTCCTTCAATTTCGTGCTCCCCCCTCTCTCTTTCTCCCCCTCTTTCTTTTCCTCCATTGAAGCATCCTTGCCAAGCTTCTTATCCAAGGCTCATCTTGGTGGTGAAGCTCTTTCTTCCATGGCTTATTCCCTAGTGGATGACGCCGCCTCTTACCTCTTCTCCTTTGTCTTCCGCTGCATCTCCAGGTGGAAAATCACCATTAAAGGACCTCATTGAAGCTCAAAGATCCAGCCTCCATAGAAGCTCCACAAGCAAGCTTCCATCACATGGGCAAAGGCTGGGTCCACTATTCTTTGTAAATGTTAGAATAGGTTTTCCTTCTTTTGGGCCTTGTATTTTGATGCAATCTTACCCCCCAAGCTTATTGGATAGAATACTCCAAGAGGATTGGGCTAGAGCAGCTAAAGAAGGCCCTAGGATTCTCATGAACCTCAGGGTAGATTTCTGAGCCCATGGGCCAAGGCTGGGTCCACTCTTCTTTGTAAATATTAGAATAGGTTTTCTTTCTTTTAGGCCTTGTATTTTGATGCAATCCTACCCCTCAAGCTTATTGGATAGAAGACTCCAAGAGGATTGGGCTAGAGCAGCTAAAGAAGGCTCTAGGCTTCTCATGTACCTCAGGGTAGATTTCTGAGCCCATGGGCCAAGGCTGGGTCCACTCTTCTTTGTAAATATTAGAATAGTGTTTCCTTCTTTTAGGCCTTGTATTTTGACCATTCTAGTAGTATAGGATTTTAGCCTTGTATTTCAGGGCATTTGGAGTAGTCTTTGTAGTAGGGACCTTTTTGTATTTTCATATATTTTGGCATGGGGTGAGCTTAGCTGTTTGAGGGGTGTGTGTAGCTAAGCTCTAGCTTCTAATCTCAAAGAGGTGAGCTTAGCTATTAGAGGGGTGTGTATAGCTAAGCTCTAGCTTCTCAAGGAAGCTTTTCAAGGAAGTTTATCAAGTAAGCTTCTTAAGGAAGCTTCTTAAGGAAGCTTTCATTTAGTTAGTGCCATAAATAGAAACAAGTGTAACACTTGTCATAACTTTGATGAATGAGAGTCTTGTGAGACACACTTCAAAGTTCAACTTCTGTCCCTCTTTTTCTCCAATTTTGTGCCCCCCAAATCTCTCTCTCTCATTCTTTTCCTCCATTGAAGCTACCTCTCTAAGCTTCTTATCTGTTGGTGGTGAATCTTCTCTTTCCATGGCTTATTAGTAGATGGTGCCTCTTCTCACCTATTCTCCTTTATCTTCCACTGCAACTCCATGGCTGAAAATCACCATTGAAGGACCTCATCGAAGCTTAAAGATCCAGCCTCATAGAAGCTTCTCAAGCAAGCTTCCATCAAGTGGTATCAGAGCACAAGAACTTCAAGTAGGTTGCTCCTTAAACCTCCATTAATTTTTAGCTTTACCTTCTCCTCCATTGTTGTTTCTTCATTTTCTCCATGTATCTCCTCACATGTCTTGTGTTGAATGTTGTTAACATGATTTTTTAGAATTTCCACTGATTAAACTTGCTATAGAAGCTAGATTTGATTTTCTATGGTACAAATTTCTTGTTCTTGTTCTTGAACCATGAGTTGTGTTGAGTCTAGGTTCCATTGAGTTTTGTTTTGCTATTTTTTGTGGCTGAAACTGATGAGAATCCTGAAACTGGCCAAATACAGGCTAAAGGCCCAAGTGAAGAAGGATGAAGGCCCAGAGGCAAAGACACTATCAAGACTATTAATTGTTACTGAAGGCCCAGATTAATTTGAAGGCCCATAATAAATATGTTCTATTTTGTTTTTATTTTATTTATAATTTTTTTGGCCCAAACTGTTTTGAAGGACCATGTCTATTTTTATCTTTTTGTTTAGATACACTATAAGTATTGGTTAAATTGAACACCGAAAGCTCTCGAGAAATTCAAATGGTCAAAACTTTCCACACGAATGTTCGATTCGGGGACATAGTATATCGAGACGCTCGAAATTGAACAACGAAATCTCTCGAGAAATACCAATGGTCATACCTTTTCACACGACTGTTCAATTAAGGCGCCTAATATACCGAGACGCTCCAAATTGAAAATCGAAAGCTCTCAAAAAATTCCAATGCTCATAACTTTTCAAACGGCTGTCCGATTCGGGGATATAATTTATGGAGACGCTCGAAATTGAAAACCGTAAGCTCTAGAGAAATTCAAATGGTAAAAACTTTTCACACGAATCTCCGATTTGGGGACATAATATATCGAGACGCTCAAAATTGAACAATGAAAGGTCTCGAGAAATTCCAATGGTCATAACTTTTCACTCGGAAGTCCGATTCAGGGACATAACATATCAAGACGTTCTAAATTGAAAGACGGAAGCTCTCGAGAAATTCAAATGATCATAACTTTTCACACGGATGTCCGATTCGGGGACATAATATATCGAGACGCTCGAAATTGAACAAATGAAAGCTCTCGAGAAATTCAAATGGTCATAACTTTTCACACAGATGTCCGATTAAGGCGCATAATATATCGAGACGCTCGAAATTTAAAACTGAAAGCTCTCGAGAAATTCCAATGGTCATAACTTTTCACACCGCTGTCCAATTCGAGGACATAATATATCGAGACGCTCAAAATTGAACAACGAAAGCTCTCAAGAAATTCCTAAAACCGAAAGCTCTCGAGAAATTCCAATGGTGATAACTTTTCACACGACTGTCGGATTCGAGGACATAATATATCGAGATGCTCGAAATTAAACAACGAAAGCTCTCGAGAAATTACAATGGTCATAACTTTTCACTCGGAAGTGCGATTCAGGGACATAACATATTGAGACGTTCAAAATTGAAAGACGGAAGCTCTCGAGAAATTCAAATAGTCATAACTTTTCACACGGATGTTCAATTCGGGGACATAGTATATTGAGACGCACGAAATTGAACAACGAAAGCTCTCGAGAAATTCCAATGGTCATAACTTTTCACCCGGATGTTCAATTTAGGCGCATAATATATCAAAACGCTCGAAATTGAACAACGAAAGCTCTCGAGAAATTGAAATGGTCAAAACTTTTCACTCAAATTTCCGATTAAGGCGCATAATATATTGAGACGCTGGAAATTGAACAACGGAAACTCTCGAGAAATTCCAATAATCATAACTTTTCACTCGGATGTCTGATTCAGGGACATAACATATCGAGTCGTTCAAAATTGAAAGACAGAAGCTCTCGAGAAACTTAAATCCTCATAACATTTCACTCGGATGTTCGATTCAGACGCATAATATTTCAAGACGCTCCAAATTGAACAACGAAACCTCTCGAGAAATTGAAATGGTCATAACTTTTCACTCGGATGTCCTATTAAGGCGCATAATATATCGAGACGCTCGAAATTGAACAGCGAAAGCTCTCGAGAAATTCCAATGGTCATAACTTTTCACATGGATGTCCGATCGGGGACATAATATATCGAGACGCTCAAAAGTGTACAACGAAAGCTCTCGAGAATTTCCAATGGTCATAACTTTTCACACCGCTGTCCGATTAAGGCGCATAATATATCGAGACGCTCTAAATTGAACAACGAAAGCTCTCGAGAAATTCCAATGGTCCTAACTTTTCACACAGATGTTCGATTTAGGCGCATAATATATCGAGACGCTCAACATTGAACAACGAAAGCTCTCGAGAAATTAAAATGGTCATAACTTTTCACTCGAATGTCTGATTAAGGCGAATAATATATCGAGACACTCGAAATTGAAAACCAAAAGCTCTTGTGAAATTCCAATGGTCATAACTTATGAGACAGATGTCCGATTCAGGGACATAATATATCAAGACGCTCAAAATTGAAAACCGAAAGCTCTCGAGAAATTCCAATGGTCATAATTTTTCATTTGAATTGCTCAAGAGCTTCAATTGTTCAATTTCAAGCGTCTTGATATATTATGCGCCTGAATCGGACCTCCGAGTGAAAAGTTATGACCATTTGAATTTCCCGAGAGCTTACGTTGTTCAATTTTGTGCGTCTCGATATATTATGCGCCTGAATCTGACCTCTGAGTGAAAAGTTATGACCATTTGAGTTTTTCGAGAGCTTCCGTAGTTCAATTTCGAGCGTCTCGATATATTATGTGCCTTAATCAGACCTCCGAGATAAAAGTTATGACCATTTGAATTTCTCGAGAGCTTTGGTTGTTCAATTTCGAGTGTCTTTATATATTATGCGCCTGAATCGGACCTCCGAGTGAAAATTATGACCATTTGAATTTCTCGAGAGCTTCCGTTGTTCAATTTCGAGCGTCTCGATATATTATGCGACTAAATCTGACATTCGAGTTAAAAGTTATGACCATTCGAATTTCTCGAGAGCTTCCGATGTTCAATTTCGAGCGTCTCGATATATTATGCGCCTGAATCGGACCTCCGTGTTAATAGTTACGACCATTTGAATTTCTCGAGAGCTTTCGTTGTTCAATTTTGAGCGTCTCGATATATTATGCGCCTGAATCGGACCTCCGAGTTAAAAGTTATGACCATTTGAATTTCTCGAGAGCTTCCGTTGTTCAATTTCGAGCGTCTCGATATATTATGCGCCTGAATCTAACCTCTGAGTGAAAAGTTAGGACCATTTGAATTTCTCGAGAGCTTCCTTTGTTCAATTTCGAGCGTCTCGATATATTATGCGCCTGAATTGGTCCTCCGAGTGAAATGTTACGACCATTTGAATTGCTTAAGAGCTTCCATTGTTCAATTTCGAGCGTCTCGATATAGTATGCGCCTGAATCTGACCTCCGAGTTAAAAGTTATGACCATTTGAATTTCTTGAGAGCTTCCGTTGTTCTATTTTGTGCGTCTCGATATATTATGCGCCTGAATCTGACCTCCGAGTGAAAAGTTATGACCATTTAAGTTTATCGAGAGCTTCCGTTGTTCAATTTCGAGCGTCTCGATATATTATGCACCTGAATCGGACCTCCGAGTTAAAAGTTATGACCATTTGAATTTCTCGAGAGCTTTCGTTGTTCAATTTCGAGCATCTTGTTATATTATGCGCCTGAATCGGACCTTCGAGTGAAAAGTTACGACCATTTGAATTGCTCAGGAGCTTCTATTTTTCAATTTCGAGCGTCTCGATATATTATGCGCCTGAATCGGACCTCCGAGTTAAAAGTTATGACCATTTCAATTTCTCGAGAGCTCCCGTTGTTCAATTTTGTGCGTCTGGATATATTATGCGCTTGAATCTGACCTCCGAGTGAAAAGTGATGACCATTTGAATTTTTCGTGAGCTTCCGTTGTTCAATTTCGAACGTCTCGATATATTAAGCGCCTGAATCTGACCTCCGAGTGAAAAGTGATGACCATTTGAATTTTTCGAGAGCTTCCGTTGTGCAATTTCGGGCGTTTCGATATATTATGCGCCTGAATCGGACCTCCGTGTTAATAGTTACAACCATTTGAATTTCTCGAGAACTTTCGTTGTTCAATTTTGAGCGTCTCGATATATTATGCGCCTGAATCGGACCTTCGAGTTAAAAGTTATGACCATTTGCATTTCTCGAGAGCTTCCGTTGTTCAATTTTGAGCGTCACGATATTTTATGCGCCTGAATCGGACATCCGAATGAAAAATTATGACCATTTGAATTTCCCGAGAGCTTCCGTAGTTCAATTTCGAGCGTCTCGATATATTATGCGCCTTAATCTGACCTCCGAGTTAAAAGTTAGGACCATTTGAATTTCTCGAGAGCTTCCATTTTTCAATTTTGAGCGTCTCGTTATATTATGCTCCTGAATCAGACATTCAAGTCAAAAGTCATGACCATTTGAATTTTTTGAGAGCTTCCGTTGTGCAATTTCAAGCGTCTGGATATATTATGCGCCTGAATCTAACCACCGAGTGAAACGTTAGGACCATTTGAATTTCACGAGCGCTTCCTTTGTTCAATTTCGAGCGTCTCGTTATATTATGCGCCTGAATCGGACCTTCGAGTAAAAAGTTATGACCGTTTGAATTGCTCAAAAGCTTACATTATTCAATTTCGAGCCTCTCGATATATTATGCGCCTGAATCGGACCTCCGAGTGAAAAGTTATGACCATTTGAATTTCTCGAGAGCTTCCGTTGTACAATTTTGTGCGTCTCGATATATTATGCGCCTAAATCTGACCTCTGAGTGAAAAGTTATGACCATTTAAGTTTTTCGAGAGCTTCCGTAGTTCAATTTCTAGCGTGTCGATATATTATGCGCCTTAATCGGACCTCCGAGTTAAAAGTGATGACCATTTCAATTTCTCGAGAGCTTCCGTTGGTCAATTTCGAGCGTCTCGATATATTATGCGCCTGAATCTGACCTTCGAGTGAAAAGTTATGACCATTTGAATTTCTCGAGAGCTTCCGTTGTTCAATTTTGAGCGTCACGTTATATTATGCGTCTGAATCGGACATCCGAATGAAAAATTAGGACCATTTGAATTTCTCGAGAGCTTCTGTAGTTCAATTTCGAGCGACTCGATATATTATGCGCCTTAATCGGACCTCCGAGTTAAAAGTTATGACCATTTGAATTTCTCGAGAGCTTCCGTTTTTCAATTTTGAGTGTCTCGTTATATTATGCTCCTGAATCAGACATCCAAGTCAAAAGTCATGACCATTTGAATTTCTCGAGAGCTTCCGTTGTTCAATTTCGAGCGTCTCGATATATTATGCGCCTGAATCTAACCTCCGAGTGAAAGGTTAGGACCATTTTAATTTCTCAAGAGCTTCCATTGTTCAATTTCGAGCGTCTCGATATATTATGCGCCTGAATCGGACCTTCGAGTTAAAAGTTGTGACCATTTGAATTTCCCGAGAACTTCCGTAGTTCAATTTCGAGCGTCTCGATATATTATGCGCCTGAATCTGACCTTCGAGTGAAAAGTTATGACCATTTGAATTTCTCGAGAGCTTCCGTTGTTCAATTTCGAGAGTCTTGATATATTATGCGCCTGAATCGAACATCCGAGTGAAAAGTTATGACCATTTGAATTTCTCGTGAGCTTCCGTAGTTCAATTTCGAGCGTCTTGATATATTATGCGCCTGAATCTGACCTCCGAGTGAAAAGTTATGACCACTTGAATTTCCCGAGAGCTTCCATAGTTCAATTTCGAGCGTCTCGATATGTTATGCGCCTGAATCTGACTTTCGAGTGAAAAGTTATGACCATTTGAATTTCTCGAGAGCTTCCGTTGTTCAATTTCGAGCGTCTCGATATATTTTGCGACTTAATCAGTCCTCCAAGTTAAAAGTTATGACCATTTGATTTTCTCGAGAGCTTCCGTTGTTCAATTTCGAGCGTCTCGATATATTATGCACCTGAATTGGTCCTCCATGTGAAATGTTACGACCATTTCAATTGCTCAAGAGCTTCCATTGTTCAATTTCGAGCGTCTCGATATAGTATGCGCCTGAATCGGACCTCCGAGTTAAAAGTGATGACCATTAGAATTTTTCGAGAACTTTCATTGTGAAATTTCGAGCGTCTCGATATATTATGCGTCTTAATCGGACCTCCGAGTTAAAAGTTATGACCATTAGAATTTCTCGAGAGCTTCCATTTTTCAATTTTGAGCGTCTCGTTATATTATCATCCTGAATCAGACATCCAAGTAAAAAGTCATGACCATTTGAATTTCTCGAGACCTTCCGTTGTTCAATTTCGAACGTCTTGATATATTATGCGCCTGAATCTAACCTCCGAGTGAAAAGTTAGGACCATTTGAATTTCTCGAGAGCTTCCATTGTTCAATTTCGAGCGTCTCGATATATTATGCGCCTAAATCGGACCTTCGAGTTAAAAGTTATGACCATTTGAATTTCCCGAGAGCTGCCGTAGTTCAATTTCGAGCGTCTCGATATATTATGCGCCTGAATTGGACCTTCGAGTGAAAAGTTACGACCATTTGAATTGCTCAAGAGCTTCCATTGTTCAATTTCGAGGGTCTCGATATATTATGTGCCTTAATCGGAACTCCGTGTTAAAAGTTATGAGCACTTGAATTTCTCGAGAGCTTTGGTTGTTCTATTTCGAGTATCTTTATATATTATGCGCCTGAATCGGACCTCCGAGTGAAAAGTGATGACCATTTGAATTTTTCGAGAGCTTCCGTTGTGCAATTTCTAGCGTCTCGATATATTATGCTCCTGAATCCGACCTCCGTGTGAAAAGTTATGACCATTTGAATTTCTCGAGAGCTTCCGTTGTTCAATTTCGAGCGTCTCTATATGTGATGCGCCTAAGTCGGACATCCGAGTTAAAAGTTATGACCATTTGAATTGCTCGAGAGCTTCCGTTGTTCAATTTCGAGCGTCTCGTTATATTATGTCGCTTAATCGGACATCCAGTGAAAAGTTATGACCATTTGAATTTCTCGAGAGCTTCCTTTGTTCAATTTCGAGCGTCTCGATATATTATGTGCCTTAATCGGACCTCCGAGTTAAAAGTTATGACCACTTGAATTTCTCGAGAGCTTTGGTTGTTCAATTTCGAGTATCTTTATATATTATGCGCCTGAATCGGACCTCCGAGTGAAAAGTGATGACCATTTGAATTTTTCGAGAGCTTCCGTTGTGCAATTTCTAGCGTCTCGATATATTATGCTCCTGAATCCGACCTCCGTGTGAAAAGTTATGACCATTTGAATTTCTCGAGAGCTTCCGTTGTTCAATTTCGAGCGTCTCTATATGTGATGCGCCTGAATCGGACCTCCTAGTTAAAAGTTTTGACCATTTGAATTTCCCAAGAGCTTCCGTAGTTCAATTTCGAGCGTCTCGATATATTATGCGCCTGAATCTGACCTTCGAGTTAAAACTTATGACCAATTAAATTTCTCAAGAGCTTCCGTTGTTCAATTTTGAGCGTCACGATATATTATGCGCCTGAATCGGACATGCGAGTGAAAAGTTATGACCATTTGAATTTCCGGAGAGCTTCCGTAGTTCAATTTCGAGCGTCTCGATATATTATGCGCCTTAATCTGACATTCGAGTGAAAAGTTATGACCATTTGAATTTCTCGAGAGATCCCGTTGTTCAATTTCGAGCGTCTCGATATATTATGCGACTTAATCGGACCTCCGAGTTAAAAGTTATGACCATTTGAATTTCTCGAGAGCTTCCGTTGTTCAATTACAAGCGTCTTGATATATTATGCGCCTGAATCGGACCTCCGAGTGAAAGGTTATGACCATTTGAGTTTCTCGAGAGATTCCGTTGTTCAATTTTAGTGTCTTGATATATTATGCGCTTGAATCGGACATCCGAGTTAAAAGTTATGACCATTTGAATTTCACGAGAGATTCCGTTGTTCAATTTCAAGGGTCCGGATATATTATGCGCCTGAATCGGACCTCCGAGTGAAAGGTTATGACCATTTGAATTTGTCGAGAGCTTCCGTTCTTCAATTTTGAGCGTCTCGATATATTATACGCCTGAATCGGACATCTGAGTGAAAAGTTATGACCATTTGAATTTTCCGAGAGCTTCTGTTGTTCAATTTTGAGCGTCTCGATATATTATGCATTTCAATCTGACCTCTGAGTGAAAAGTGATGACCATTTGATTTTTCAAGAGCTTCCGTACAGCAATTTCGAGCGTCTCGATATATTATGCGCCTTAATCAGACCTCCGAGTTAAAAGTTATGACCACTTGAATTTCTCGAGAGCTTTGGTTGTTCAATTTCGAGTATCTTTATATATTATGCGCCTGAATTGGACCTCCGAGTGAAAGGTTATGACCATTTGAATTTCTCGAGAGCTTCCGTTGTTCAATTTCTAGCCTCTCGATATATTATGCATCTGAATCTGACCTCCGTGTGAAAGGCTATGACCATTTTGAATTTCTCGAGAGCTTCCGTTGTTCAATTTCGAGCCCCTCTATATGTGATGCGCCTAAATCGAACATCCAACTTAAAAGTTATGACTATGTGAATTTCTCGAGAGCTTCCGTTGTTCAATTTCGAGCGTCTCGTTATATTATGCTCCTGAATCACAAGTCCAAGTCAAAAGTCATGACAATTTGAATTTCTCGAGAGCTTCCATTGTTCAATTTCGAGCGCCCCTATATGTGATGCGCCTAAATCGGACATCCGAGTTATAAGTTATGACCATCTGAATTTCTCGAGAGCTTCCGTTGTTCAATTTTGAGCGTCTCGTTATATTATGCTCCTGAATCAGACATCCAAGTCAAAAGTCATGACCATTTGAATTTCTCGAGAGCTTCCGTTGTTCAATTTAGAGCGTCTCGATATATTATGCGCCTGAACCTAACCTCCGAGTGAATAGTTAGGACCATTTGAATTTCTTGAGAGCTTCCTTTGTTCAATTTCGAGCGTCTCGATATATTATGCGCCTGAATCGGACCTCCGAGTTAAATGTTATGACAATTTGACTTTCTCGAGATCTATCGTTATTCAAATTTGTGCGTCTCGATATATTATGCGCCTGAATTTGACCTCCGAGTGAAAAGTGATGACCATTTGAATTTTTTGAGAGCTTCCGTAGTTCAATTTCGAGCGTCTCGATATATTATGCGCCTGAATTTGACCTCCGAGTGAAAAGTGATGACCATTTGAATTTTTTGAGAGCTTCCGTAGTTCAATTTCGAGCGTCTCGATATATTATGCGCCTGAATCTAACCACCGAGTGAAAAGTCAGGACCATTTGAATTTCTCGAGTGCTTCTTTTGTTCAATTTCGAGCGTCTCGATATATTATGTGCCTTAATAGGACCTCCGAGTTAAAAGTTATGACCACTTGAATTTCTCGAGAGCTTTGGTTGTTCAATTTCGAGTATCTTTGTATATTATGCGCCTGAATCGGACCTCCGAGTGAAAAGTTATGACCATTTGAATTTGTCTAGAGCTTCCGTTGTTCAATTTCGAGTGTCTCTATACGTGGTGCGCCTAAGTCGGACATCCGAGTTAAAAGTTATGACCATTTGAATTGCTCGAGAGCTTCCGTTGTTCAATTTCAAGCGTCTCGTTATATTATGCGCCTGAATCGGACATCCAGTGAAAAGTTATGACCATTTGAATTTCTCGAGTGCTTCCGTTGTTCAATTTCAAGCATCTCTATATATTATGCACCTGAATCTGACGTCCGACCTAAAAGTTATAACCATTTGAATTTCACGAGAGGTTCCGTTGTTCGATTTCAAGGGTCCCGATATATTATGCGCCTAAATCGGACCTCCGAGTGAAAGGTTATGACCATTTGAATTTCTCGAGAGCTTCCATTGTTCAATTTTGAGCGTCACGATATATTATGCGCCTGAATCGGACATCCGAGTGAAAAGGTATGACCATTTTAATTTCCCGAGAGCTTTCGTAGTTCAATTTCGAGCGCCTCGATATATTATGCGACTTAATTGGACCTCCGAGTAGGTTATGACCATTTGAATTTCTTGAGAGTTTCCGTTGTTCAATTTCGAGCGTCTCGATATATTATGCGCCTGAATCTAACCTCCGAGTGAAAAGTTAGGACCATTTGAATTTCTCGAGAGCTTCCTTTGTTTAATATCGAGCGTCTCGATATATTATGCGCCTGAATCGGACCTCCGAGTGAAAAGTTATTACCATTTCAATTGGTCAAGAGCTTCCATTGTTCAATTTCGAGCGTCTCGATATATTATGTGCCTTAATCGGACCTCCGAGTTAAAAGTTATGACCATTTGAATTTCCAACCACACACATCAAATATCCACTTAGTGCATGTGAAATTACAAAACTACCCCTAATACAAAAACTAGTCTAGGTGCCCTAAAATACAAGGGCTGAAAAATCCTATATTTCTAGGGTACCCTACCTACATTATGGAGCCCTAAATACAAGGCCCAAAAATAATGAAACCTTAATCTAATATTTACAAAGATAAGCGGGCTCGTACTTAGCCCATGGGCCCGAAATCTACCCTAAGGCTCATAAGAACCCTAGGGCCTTCTCTTGCATCTCTGGCCCAATCTACTTGGAGTTTTTCTATCCAATGCCCTTGCGGAGTAGGATTGCATCAGGTTATGACCATTTGAATTTCTCGAGAGCTTCCGTTGTTCAATTTTGAGCGTCACGATATATTATGCGCCTGAATCGGACATCCGAGTGAAAAGGTATGACCATTTTAATTTCCCGAGAGCTTCCGTAGTTCAATTTCGAGCGTCTCGATATATTATGCGACTTAATTGGACCTCCGAGTAGGTTATGACCATTTGAATTTCTCGAGAGTTTCCGTTGTTCAATTTCGAGCGTCTCGATGTATTATGCGCCTGAATCTATCCTCCGAGTGAAAAGTTAGGACCATTTGAATTTCTCGAGAGCTTCCTTTGTTTAATATCGAGCGTCTCGATATATTATGCGCCTGAATCGGACCTTCGAGTGAAAAGTTATTACCATTTCAATTGGTCAAGAGCTTCCATTGTTCAATTTCGAGCGTCTCGATGTATTTTGTGCCTTAATCGGACCTCCGAGTTAAAAGTTATGACCACTTGAATTTCTCGAGAGCTTTGGTTGTTCAATTTCGAGTATCTTTGTATATTATGCGCCTGAATCGGACCTCCGAGTGAAAAGTTATGACCATTTGAATTTCGCGAGAGCTTCCGTTGTTAAATTTCGAGCGTCTCTATATGTGATACGCCTAAGTCGGACATCCGAGTTAAAAGTTATGACCATTTGAATTGCTCGAGAGCTTCGGTTGTTCAATTTCAAGCGTCTCGTTATTGTCGCAACCTACCCTTCGGCGGGAGGGCGACGCGTGACTCGCGGGATGCATGTTCCACGAAAGGAATACGCGCGGAGTCGCCACCAACGTTTATTTGAGGAAAACGTCGGAAAAACCAGAAAAGACGCGATCTACGAACTTTTAAGTGAAAGGTTCGGGAGTTGTATTTACGCACGGGGAAGGTATTAGCACCCCACACGTCCGTCCCAAGGGACGGCAACCTTTAATCGAATGTGCAAACATGACCTTGATTTTTATGTTCCCTCTTTATGTCTTTATATCCTTTATACCCTTTTATATTTTTTTCTCTTTTTGTGGTCGACAAGGGTGTTTCCCTTTGCTCCTACGTATTCCTCAATTGCGATGAGGAAATCAGACCAACGTAGTTCTTTTTTTATCAAGTGATTCTTTTTTACTTAAAAGGTGATCATTTTAAGGCGTTGGACCTTGAAAATGATCCATTTTTACTTAGTGAGAAATTGAAATGATAAACTTCAAAAACCTATTTTTATGGACGAGCTTGACTAGGCGAGTTGATTTTAGCCTTAATTTCACTTTAGTTATTAGTCAATTCAATTAAGAATGAGAAATCCCAAAGAGAAAACGTCCGATTGATTTTTCGCTTTATTTTACTAAAAGACATTTTTTGATTATTATATTATTATTTTACCTCTTTTTGATTTCCAACGTGGTTACGGCACGACCGAACGGTCGGAATTCATTTTAACCGAAGTTAACGGATAATACAATTCAAACGATCGGTGGAAATTTATTTTATTTTTAGGTTAAGCGAGAAATGACTTAAATAAAATGGCTTAAGCACGTCAAAAGGGGGTATAAAAAGTAAATGAAACGAGAATAAAAATACACAAAACACAATGTGGACCACCACGGGTACATAGAATGAATCGAAAAGCTTGGTTCGAGGTACTTACCCGTTGAAGATCGAAGAACGATGAAGAACGAATGAAGAACGTCGAAGAACGGTTGAAACCTTCGCGAAATTCCTCACGGAAACGTTACGGAAACGTTTCGGAAGCGCCTCGGCTTGGATTTTCTTCACGGAAACAATTTTTCCAAGCAAATTCGAAAGAGAGAGAAGTGCCTAAGGGGCTGAACCCTTTTCCACTTCACTTCCTCCCCAATTTATAGGTAAATTGGGGAGATGCTTACCGCCCAGCTCGCCCAGGTGAGCAGGGTTGCTTCCTCCAGAAGCAACAACCTTCTGGAGGAATTTTCTGGAGGGCCCAAGTGGGCCTGGTTGCTATTTGCACCCCCATTTTTACTAAGTACACCCCCTGCCCTTTTTTGGTGATTCTTTTTTCGTAAAGTTACGGAAACTTACGGATTTCGTAACGATACTTGTTTTCTTTCCGTAATGTTACGGAACCTTGCGGATTACATAATCATCCCCTTTTTGACTTACGGAATGTTACTGAACCTCACTAATTATGCAACGATGCTTCCATTCGATTTCTGGTGTGTCACGGAACCTTACGGATTATGCATCAATATTTTCTTTTGTTTTCCGGCATGTCCCGGAATTTCACAAATTGCCTAATGATGGGTGCCAAGCACCTTACAAGGACCAAACAAAAGTGGCATGTCATCAAGCAAAGGTCCCCGGACGAAATTAGGGTATGACAGTTGCCCCTCTTTACTTGTCTTTTATTGGAGATAAAAGGAAAGTAAAGATAAGACACTAATTCTGTTCCTCTCGGTTGACGAGAGTCGCGGGTGACCATAAAATTTCCGCATGCAAATGACTTGTTGATCCCGGGGGAACAAAAGGTGCAGAAGACGATGTCAGTCTCTGCATGCTATCAAGCGTTCTGTCTTACAGATAGCAAAAGAATGTTTATACGGATAACCACTCGGGTATTTCCGCCCGTCAGCGTGACTCAAAAGTCAGTATGACAGATCTTGTGAGCGCGGAAGATGATGTAAATCTCCGCGTGTCATCGGGCCCGCCGCCTCTGGATGACAAAAGGGCGCAGAATGACCATAATTTGTCTCTGCGTGCCATCAGACACAACTGTGTCTAAATGGCAAAAGGTGTGCGGAATGACCATAATTTGTCTCCGCATGTCATCGGGCCCGCCGCCTCTGGATGACAAAAGGGTGCAGAATGACCATAATTTGTCTCTGCGTGCCATCGGACACGACTGTGTCTGAATGGCAAAAGGTGTGCGGAATGACCATAATTTGTCTCCGCATGTCACATGACCTCAGGGTCAGTATGACAAAGCTTGTGGGGCGGCCGACAAAAGCAAGGCTCTTGCTCCTACGTATCCTCTAATGAGGAACTCAGACCTACGTAGTTCTAGATAACTTGTGAGACTTGAAAAAGTCTCCACCGGAAGATGCTGACATCTCCGGAAAGGGTGCAGATGACCACATTGGCCTTTGCTCATCAATCACACTTGGGGTCACTGAATGACGAGGTGCGGATAACCGTAAGGTGTCTCCGCGGGCTACCAGCTCTTGGGTCATGGTAACAAAAAGCGGTGCGGTCGACAAAAGCAAGGCTCTTGCTCCTACGTATCCTCCAATGAGGAACTCAGACCTACGTAGTTCTGGATAACTTGTGAGACTTGAAAAAGTCTCGGTGTTTTCTCCACTAAAATGCAAACATGCTTTAGCAAAGAGACAAATATTCCAACTGATTAGAGCAGCATATGCTTTTTTGAGTGAAAAACAATGCGTCTACCGGGGAAGGAGAGTATGCTGATGAAATTTTCTCATAACCACAAATGAGATTTTGGATGTTTAGCATTTCGTTTCTAAATGACCATTCAGAGGAAACACTGGGTTCGACAAAAATAGAAGAAAATCACTCAAAGTGTATCAATCTCGCACAGGTAAGTGTTTTATCCTAATTCCGGACCATAGATATGTCATGACTTGATTTTACACATCGTTTCCTATCAAATCAAAGATTACATGCGTGATCATGGATCAATAGGACTTCCCTTGGGAATGGGTTCTTTTGGTGGTTTTTTCGGCTTTTGATGATTTTTTTTTTTTTGGCCTTTTTCCTTTTCCGTTTTTGTTTAGTGCGGGGCGAAGAAGTCGCTGGCACACAAGATTTTGGTTGGCAATTAAAGGGAGAAGACCACTTTAGGTCGTGGTTTCCTCTCCTTCTTTTTGTTCATTTGGTGACAATTCTGTATGGTTCAGATATTGTCCGGTCCAAAGACCTTTCTGCACATTTCTTCTGTTTTCTTTCAATCCTTGATCAGGAGCTTTCTTTCCTTCTTCTTCTTCCTTTTCTTCTTTTTTTTTTCTTTTCTCCCATTCTTTGATTGGGAATTTTCTTTCTTTTCTTTTTGCTTTCTCCCACTCTTTGATTGGGAATCTCCTTTCTTTTCTTTTTTGCTTTCTCTTTGATTGGAAATTTTCCTTCTTTCCTTTTTTTTTTGCTTTCTCTCTGATTGGAAATTTTCCTTCTTTCCTTTTTTGCTTCCGAGGGTAAGGATTGACATCCTCATCCTGGGTCAAGGTTTATGGTGAGTCAGGATTTTGGCTCAAGGTTTGTAGAATGGCTAGACATGATACATGTCAGAGTTTGGTTTGGTTCAAGGATAAAAGGGATGCCCCACATTATTTCCATGACACAAATGCAAAAATGATGATTTGGAAACTTTATGCAAAACTGGTCATGCATGCACCTATGTGGACACTCAAGTGTCAAATTTTTATGGTCATGTGATGCTAGGGCTCAGGATTCATTTCCTCTATTTTAGTCAACCCAATGTTTCCAAAATATGTTCTTTTATCAATTTGTGCATTCATTCGAGTCCATTTCGAGCGTCCGGGAAAATTTTCACAGCATTCACCCTTCAGGTGTACACACATTTTTCAAAAAACTAGCTATGATCAGTGAATTTTTTCAAAGAAAAGTTGGAAGTAATCTCTTTTCAAAAACATGTTGGTTTTTCAGCTAGACAACTTATTTTTTTTCTTTTTCTTACTTGCTCTCTCTTTTTTCTTACTTGCTCTCTTTTTCATTTTTCGTTATTTTTATTTTTATCATGATTTTTGTTTGTTTTATTATTATTATTATTATTTTGGACGATGTTCCTAAACGAAGAACTCTACACGGTTCCAGAATTTCAAACATCATTGATAGTAATGATATGAACACTAACGCAATAATCCAAACAAAAATGTATGCGCTGTACAAACGAAAATCGAAACAACAAAAACAAACATTAGTTTCTCAAGTAAAAAAAATAACATAACATAAAAATGATAAACGAAATATGAAAAAAAACATGAATCTGGGGATCTCCCAATCATGTAGCTCCACTCCCTCCCAAGAAGTCCAGCAAATCGGCCACTCCTCGTCCTCGTGGGCCTCCTCGCCATCGCCGGGAGCTTCTGGGGGCGCCTCTCCTGCTTGGGCCCGGTGGTTGGCCGCCTGCTGGCGAACCAAATGTCGTAAATACTGCTCCATGTCAAATGACCCAGCCTGGCCAGCCTGATGAGGTGGTGGTGGCGCGCCTGCGGCCTGTGGAGCATCACCCTGAGCCTGTCTCTGGGTACAGTACTTCTCAATAAAAGCCCGGGTGATGGGCGGCCGAATTACCTTGGTAGGTGCAACGGGGACTCCAAACGACTGGCAGAGTCCTGTGATCAGCGAGGGAAATCCCAGGGCCCTGTTGGACTTATCTGGATCCAAAGGGTGCCTGGTAGGCGCCATACCTGCAAAAATATAAATGGCATCAGCGATTAACTGAGCCACATGGATGCTCATCCGCGTCAGGATGGCGTACACCAGCTGACACTTCGGCAGGGGGAGGTCGGAATTATGGTCGGTGGGCAGGATGTTGCTGAGCAGCAAAGTCATCCATATCTGAGTCAGGGTGGTCATGTTGGTGCGCATAATTCGCACTCGCCTCCCTGCAGCAGTCCGGGCAAAATCTTGCCCCGGTATACATAGCAGCTGGGCGATGGCCTCCTCATCGAACCCATCAGACCGGTTCCTCCTCTGGCCATACTCGCACTCCTGGCCCTCTTCCAGCACTAACGGATATCCCAGGAGCTGGCCGATAGCATCTGCATCGAACGGGATCCACTGACCCCTTACCCAGGACCTTATGTCACGCACGCCCTCCTCTGTTGGCCAAGCATTGGCATAAAATTCGAGGACTATTTCTGGATCGAACTTGGCCATGGGGGTAACCAGTGATGTCCACCGCCGGCGCCCTATCTCCTCCTGGAAATTAGTATACTTGTCGTCCCTGAGCTGGACGTGTCGCTCCCGGAGAAACGACCATCCCTTGATGACCTCGAAGCGCTGCTGGTGTACAGCGCTCCTAAAGCGGTGACTGTCATACTCAGGAGCGGAACTAGTTCCTTCGGCCGCCTTATCCTTCCTGGACCTCTTTGAGGCAAGCTTCCTCGGGGCCATTTCCTGTGAAGGCAAACATTTGGAAAGTTAGTTTTACCAAGAAATGCTACTCTTAAAACACAAATGGCATACAACCTCCTTTAATAAACACAAACATCAATGTAAATTTAGAATAAACTCATGCACATACTCCCTTACGAACGTTCACTTGCACAAGATATTCTCCTAACTAAGAAAAATGCACCCACGCACAATCAAGGCACCTTCGTCACCTAGATTATTTATATGTACTTCCGAGGTGTATTTGTTACCTACATCACATGTACTTCCTTGGCTAAATTTACACACACGCATACTCAAAGCATTTTGGCTACCAAAAATCGCACACGTGCACATTCTGGTATTTCTAATACCTATGCATATACAAACTTTGTGATGAATCTTGGCTATCTACACAATAAGGTGCTACATTTCATGCTTTATTCAAGTGTTTTTGCTACCTAAAGCCACATGCAAATTCAAGTATATTTCCTTTTGCTGACTAAAATTGCATTCAAATTAAAAGGCATTTTTGGTAAGGTATTTTCTTTACATAACATGCAACATATATGTATTTTTTTTTTGTGAGACATTTTGACTACCAAAAATTACACGTACATACATCCAAGTATTTTGCTACCACACCCAAAGTGTAACTTGCCAAAGGTATTTTGCTACCTATTCTAAACCTACACATTTATGATGAGCAAAATTCCTAAACATCTAGGCGTAGGGAAATTATTGTAGCGTGGCTCATAGCTGATTGCTGGCCAAAAAAGGTAACTTTACCCAATATGCACCTCCTCTTGTGTTCTTTTGCATAAAAACTTTGGTTCCTAGGCCTAGGATATATGTGGGGCAATTACTCTAGCCCTTTCGAAACTGAATGCATGTCCCAAAAAAATGGAAAATATGTGCAAATCAAAATGCCCCATGGGTGGTTTCCCTACGAAAATCACACGCTAATGCCATTGAGGCATTTCACCGAACACTTGGTGGGCGCGCGTTTAGGCATCAATAGCAAGAAAACGGGGACAATGTGGCATGCCCCATTACTTCAAAATGCATTATAGGCCTAGGGCCATCTCATACAAACCCCCAATTCAACCCAATCAAGCAAGAAAACAAACCAAAATTGCCCCACATATTTGAGCACATTCCCACAATTTAGAGCACCAAAAGGAGATCAAAACACACCAATGAAAAGCTAGAAAGCTTAAGGATGGAATACTTACTTGTTGGTGATGAATAAAAGCGCAAAACGGAATCGAAGAATGCGAAAAATAGAGATCCTAGGGCTGCAAACTCGTAAATTCCGTGGGTATGGCTTTTGAAAGGGGGGAAAAGAAGTTTTTGAATGCAAAAACGTCCCCCCTTTCGTCACTTTTATATTTTGGTGCAGGGGTTGCTCGCCCAGGCGAGCTAACCTGCATTTTTTTTTTAGGGGGACATTAACCATGTCCCCTCCTTTTTCATGGGTTAGTGTCCCGCCTAACTTGAACTTACTTAAGTTAGAATTAGGCGTCGATTACTTATTTTAAAACAAACAAATAGTAAAAGAAAACTGCGAATACAAAGGATACGGGGCTGCCTTGCAGCAACGTCCTCTGCTTGTTTAGCGCAGAGAAAGGGCAACGATCAGTCGGTCGTGACTCCATCCCCACTTGCATCCGTTCCTAAGTACCTGCAAGTAATAAACAACCAGGTTTGGCCAATCTTGACCGCGTCGTTGTCTTACCTTGATTGGTTTCTGCTGTCCATGTTTTGTCCCCACCCCAGAAGGTAGCTTAAGATGATCCTGCCCCTGTTTTACCACAACAATATGCATGCGTATGCGTATGCATGAATGTTTTCAAACGCAGCAAATTTTAGCGAAAGTTGGTTTAGGTTCAATTTTAATTAAGCGCTTGGGGCATCCCATGAACTGAGCGGAAGGGCTCAGGTGATCACAAATCAACGCAAGGTTTGAAACCAAAGTGAGGACTAAAGCCTCGAATCCACGTTCATTTCTTTGAAAGATTGTAACGAGAGATACAGCAGACGGGAAATCCCTGGGGGAAATCCAGAAAACACATAAAGATAAAGAACATGCAGCGACATCCTTAATTGCCCCAGATTCTAAGCATAATATCGCTTGACGACATCAGAATTCACAGGTGAAGGTAGCTCTTCGCCATCCATGTTGGTAAGCACCAGGGCTCCTCCGGAAAAAGCCCTCTTCACAACAAAAGGCTCTTCGTAGTTCGGGGCCCATTTCCCTCGATTGTCCTTGACAGCATGGGACATTTTCTTTAGCACAAGGTCTCCTTCATGGAACTTGTGCAAGCGTACTTTCTTGTCGAATGCATTCTTCATTCTTTGCTGGTACAAGCGCCCATGACTCATGGCCGTTAAACGCTTACCCTTAATGAGGTTGAGCTGGTCATAGCGCGTTTGAGCCCACTCTGATTCCTTTAATCCGGATTCTACCAAGATCTTTAATGACGGGACTTCTACCTCAAACGGTAACACAGCCTCCATCCCATATACTAATGAGAATGGCGTTGCCTCAGTTGATGTTCGTACTGAAGTTCGGTAACCGTGTAACGCGAATGAGAGCATCTCGTGCCAATCTCTGTACGACACGGTCATCTTTTGGATAATCTTTTTGATATTCTTATTGGCCGCTTCCACGGCTCCATTCATTTTTGGCCGGTAGGGTGTGGAATTGTGATGCTGGATTTTAAACTCCTCGCACATTTCCCCCATCATCTTGTTATTCAGGTTGGTGCCGTTGTCCGTGATAATTTTCCTTGGCAAACCATATCGGCAGATGATCTCTTTCTAAATGAACCTGACCACCACACCCCTCGTGACGTTGGTATAGGAAGCTGCCTCGACCCACTTGGTGAAATAATCTATCGCTACGAGGATGAAGCGATGACCATTCGAGGCCTTGGGCTCAATGGCCCCGATGACATCTATTCCCCACATGGAGAAAGGCCAAGGGGCGGACATGACATTCAGAGGATGCGGTGGAGCATTGACATTATCTGCGAACGCTTGACATTTGTGGCATTTCCTTACATGGACACAACAATCACTTTCCATGGTAAGCCAGTAATAACCTGCTCTTAGGATCTTCCTGGCCATAGCATGCCCGTTGGCGTGCGTTCCAAACGAGCCCTCATGGACTTCCTCGATCATGTGATTTGCCTCTCTGGCATCCACACACCGCAGGAGTGTCATGTCATGGTTTCTCTTATACAGTATGCTTCCGCTCATGAAGAAACTGGCCGCCAACCTTATCAATGTCCTCTTATCATTGTCGACAATCTCTAGCGGGTATTCTTTGCTTATGACATATCGCTTGATGTCGAAATACCAAGGCTTACCGTCCCGTTCCTCTTCTACTTGGCAGCAATGCGCAGGTTTGCCACGACACCAAAATTCAATGTAGGGTAGATCCCCGTGCGGCGTTAGCTGGAACATAGACGCCAAAGTAGCAAGCGCATCCGCCATTTGATTTTCCTCGCGAGGAACATGATGGAAAGAGATCTCATCAAAGGTTTTAGCCAATTCCTTGATATAGGCTTTGTAGGGTATTAGCTTGGGATCTCTAGTTTCCCATTCCCCTCTCAGCTGATGGATTACCAACGCTGAGTCGCCGTACACCTTGAGTAGTTTGACATTGGAGTCAATTGCTGCCTGGACGGCTAGGGCACATGCTTCATATTCGGCCATGTTGTTGGTGCAGTCGAATCCTAGCCTGGCTGTGAAAGGTACACATTGATTGTCCGGAGAGACCAATACTGCCCCAACGCCATGGCCTAGAATGTTTGACGCTCCGTCAAACCATACGGTCCATTTGTCCCGATCTTCGTCCAATTTTTCCTCAAACAAGGCCATGATGTCCTCATCCGGGAATTCAGGATGCATGGGCTGATAATCGTTAAGAGGCTGTTGAGCCAAATAATCTGCTAAGGCGCTTCCTTTTATCGCCTTTTGGGTGACGTAAACTATATCAAACTCGGATAGTAGGACTTGCCACCGGGCAATTCGTCCCGTGAGAGCTGGCTTCTCAAAGATGTACTTAACCGGGTCCATCTTGGATATCAACCAGGTAGTATGGCTCAACATGTACTGCCTTAGGCGATGGGATGCCCATACTAAAGCACAACACGTTCTTTCGAGCAAGGAGTAATTCATTTCACAGGTCGTGAACTTCTTACTTAGGTAGTAAACAACGCGCTCTTTCTTTCCGGATTCGTCATGTTGCCCCAGCATACACCCCATTGACTCGTCCAAGATTGTCATGTACAAAATGAGAGGCCTTCCAGGTACTGGTTGCATAAGCACAGGAGGATTCATAAGGCACTTCTTGATCCTTCCAAAAGCTTCTCGGCAATCCTCATTCCAGCGATTAGTTTGGTTTTTGCGTAAGAGTTTGAACAACGGCTCACAAATGGCGGTGAGCTGCGATATGAATCTGGCAATATAATTCAAGCGTCCCAGGAAACCTCGGACTTGCCTCTCTATACGGGGTTCCGGCATCTCAAGGATAGCCTTCACCTTTTCGGGGTCTACCTCTATCCCTTTCTGCCTTACAATGAAACCAAGCAATTTCCCTGATTTGACCCCAAAGGTACACTTGGCGGGGTTCAACCTTAATTGATATTTCTTAAGCCTTTCGAACAACTTCCGCAGGTTGACAAGGTGTTCTTCCTCGGATTTAGATTTAGTAATTATGTCGTCCACGTAGACCTCGATCTCTTGATGCATCATATCATGGAACAAAGCTACCATGGCCCGTTGATAAGTTGCCCCGGCATTCCTGAGTCCAAAGGACATCACCTTGTAACAGAACGTCCTCCACAGGGTGACGAAAGTAGTCTTTTCCATATCCTCTGGCGCCATCTTTATCTGATTGTAACCGGAGAAACCGTCCATGAAGGAAAATAAAGCGAAATTGGCTGTGTTATCTACGAGGATATCGATGTGTGGTAAAGGAAAATTGTCCTTGGGACTGGCCCGATTCAGGTCCCGATAATCCACACACATTCGTACTTTCCCATCTTTCTTAGGGACTGGTACGATGTTGGCAATCCATTCTGGATACCGAGCGACGGCCAGAAAACCAGCGTCAAATTGCTTCTTCACTTCTTCTTTTATCTTCAAGGATGTTTCGGGCTTCATCCTTCTCAGTTTCTGCTTTACCGGGGGACACTCGGGATTTAGAGGTAATCGGTGCTGTACAATGTCAGAACTCAAACCGGGCATGTCTTGGTATGACCAAGCAAAGATGTCTTGGTAGTCTCTTAGCAGGATTATTAATTCTTCACGGATAGGTGCGGTAATACCTGTGCCTATCTTTACTTCCCTTTTTCCACTGCCAATTCCCAAGTCTACTAGTTCTGTTTTTTCTTGATGAGGCCCCATTTCTTGGTCCTCATGGGCGACCATTCTTTCTAATTCTGGGGGAAGTCCCTCTTCCTCGTTTCCTTCATCTTCCGTTTGATTCATTTCTTGCTCGAAGTTGATAGACGGGTCCCAGGTATTAGTACCTTCGGGGGACTCGTCATCGGATCTGTCGTTTCAGAAATAAAGAAGTAAACATGCAAATGGATGAGAATGGGTAGAGACATAGGAACAGATGAAGAAAGATCCTTGTATTATAAATTCAAAAACAAAAGACACAAAGCCTTAACAAAAGAAAAACTCTAAAGCCTAGGCCCAACTATAGAGCTTTAAAAACCGTAAAGGTTTACATTATGCTCGTTGCGTAAATGCCGGGGCGTTCCTCCACTCGCCAATTTCCCAGCTGGAAATCAGGAGGCCATGGTCGTACCAAATCCAATGTACTCGGGACATCATCTTCGTATATCGCGACCACTTGACCTTCGTCTCCCAAACCTGCGCTTATAAAGCTTCTGCTTATGTGGCAGGGTGGGCTTCCTTCACTTTCTTGTCTCAACTACGAGCTTTGACCACTGCTCTTCCTTCCCGCGATGCTTCTCTTCATATCCGCCTGAGTGGGCTTATAGCCTAAACCATACTTCCCACAATTTCCTTTGGCATTTATCAAGCTAGTTATGCCGCCGTTGTCTTTGCCCAAACCCATTCCGGGTTCGTAACCGTTCCCCAACATAACTCGGGCCATCATTACTGCTGCATCGGACAGGCAAGGCTGCCCAGAAAAGGAATCCACGGAGGAAATGCTTACCACCTCGAAAGACTAGAAAGCGGTTTCTAATGACTCCTCTGCGGCCTCCACATAAGGCATAGAGGACGGGCAGCTCACCAAGATGTCTTCCTCGCCTGACACGATGACCAAATGCCCCTCCACAACGAATTTCAACTTTTGGTGGAGTGTAGAGGGAACAACTCCCACTGAGTGGATCCACGGGCGCCCCAACAGACAGCTGTAGGGGGGGTTAATATCCATTATTTGGAAGGTGACTTGACAGGTGTGAGGGCCTATCTGTACTGGGAGATCGATCTCTCCCCTAACCTCTCGGCGGGTGCCGTCGAAGGCATGAACCACCATTGAACTCGGCTTTAAGTGGGAAGCATTGAATGGTAATTTCTCCAAAGTGCTCTTAGGCATCACGTTTAAACTGGAACCATTATCGATGAGCACTTTGGCTACGACATGGTCCATACACTTGACTGATACGTGCAAAGCTTTATTATGCCCTCTCCCCTCGGCGGGGATTTCTTCTTCGGTGAAGGCAAGATAGTTGTTGGCAGTGATATTATTGACCAGCCCTCCGAAACCTTCTACCGAGATGTCTTGGGCCACATGGGCCTCGTTCAGAACTTTTACTAGCAGAGCCCGATGAGGCTCGGAGCTCATGAGTAGCTCCAACAGCGAGACCCTGGCCGGAGTTTTGTTGAGCTGTTCGATAACCTTGAATTCGCTCTGCTGAATTATACGGAGGAACTCGCTGGCTTCCTCTAGCGACACCTCCTTTTTACCATCCTTTTTCTCCGGAAGACCCTTCGCCGGAATATCTTTATTCGAAGCGTGGGGCGCTTTACCATCTTTTTCCTCCACCACTTTTCCTTTCCCCTTGACGTTCGCGGGTTGGACTGGTAGGTCCGGAGGCGCAAACACACGACCGCTACGGGTCACACCACTCAGTCCCGTGATATTTGTTACCTTAGCCGACAACGAGCTGACGTCAGTGGCTTCTTCTTCCTTCCCCCTCGGAGGTGTATATCTCCATGGGACTGCGTGGCTATTTTGGTACGGGAAAGGAACAGGTTTAGCTGCTAAGGGGTGTCTGGGCTTTTGCGAAGCTATGCCCTTAGTGAAGTATATCACCAAGGGTTTGGGCTTCGCAACACTGCTCCCATCCGTGGACTGCATGCATATATGTTGCTCTTCTCTTCCTTCACTGCCAACTTCCAGTCGACCTTGATCTATCATCCGCTGTAACAATTCCTCTACTCCCAAACATGTTTCCATGTCATGCAGCTCGCCGGAATGCAGCAAACAGGAATCCTCCTTACACCCACTATGGGGAATCACACCTCCCTTTTGTAGGGCCTCAAAGATAAACCTCCTAGGGGTTGCCACATCCTTTAAAGGTTTAGACTTGCGCGGCCTATCGGGCTCAACGGCGTTAACTGCTCCCCCTCCATGATTGGCGAGCACGTTGGTTCTCACATTGGGCCGATCCTCTTGGAAGGTCATCCATCCAGCATCCATCAAATGTTGGACCTTGTATTTAAGGGCCAAGCATTTTTCAACGGAATGCCCCGGGACACCCCCATGGTACTTGCAAGTTGCATTAGGGTCATACCACTTTGGGAAAGGGGGTTGGAGGACCTTTCCGGGAGTTACCACGGCCAAATGGTTGGCGATGAGAGATGGCAAAAGGTCTTCGTACGTCATTGGGAGTGGGGTGAATTCTTGAAATGGCCTCGGAGGGAAGTTCCTTGTCGCGTTGGAATTACCGGCCGGGCGAATCGTGTTCGGAGTTGGAACTTGGGGAGCTTCCCTCTGGGTGGGTGCCTTAGGCTGCACGGGTGCTGAACTAGAGTCGTTCCCGGTATGAGCCGAGAAGCTCGGGTGATGTTGCGCGTACTGGTGGGTACCATGAGGTGTCTGCGGGGGTTTGACCCACGCGGGCGTTGAAGAGACGGCATGGGCATCTCCTTCCTTCCTTTTTGCCCCTGTTGCCCCGATTCTTTTGGCACTCGCACTCGTGGAGGAAACGTAATCGAACTTTCCTCTTTTCAAACCTACCTCGATTCTTTCCCCGGCGAACACTAGATCCGCGAAGCTGGACGACATGTAACCTACTAGCTTCTCATAGTAGAACACTGGCAGAGTGTCTACCATCATGGTGACCATCTCTCTCTCAACCATGGGAGGAGCCACTTGTGCCGCTAGGTCTCTCCACCACTGTGCGTATTCTTTAAAGGTTTCACCCTCTTTCTTGAACATATTCTGCAGCTGAGTGCGATCGAGAGCCATATCGGAATTATACTGATATTGCCTTAGGAAGGCAGTAATCAGATCCTTCCAAGTATGGATACGGGAAGCTTCCAAATTAGTGTACCAAACTACCGCGGCTCCGGCCAAGCTATCTTGAAAGAAGTGTATTAATAGCTTCTCATCCTTAGAGTGTGCGCCCATCTTGCGACAGTACATCTTGAGATGGTTTTTGGGACAAGTCGTCCCTTTATACTTGTCGAAGTCCAGCACTTTGAACTTCGGGGGGATAACAACATCGGGTACTAAACAAAGATCCGTCATGTCTGCGAACGGATAGTCCCCAAATCCTTCCACGGCTCTCAATCTTTCCTCGAGGAGATCGAGCTTCCTCCTTTCTTCAGTTGCCGGGGGCGGTCCTTCCGTGGACAAAACTATTGGTTGTGTCGTGATGTTGGGCTGAGGCAACGTGCTGGGTGCCAGCCCTTCGGGGATCGGGGGATAGAACTCGACATCCCTTCGAGCATAGTCTTGAGGGTCTTTGTGGACCTCGTCGGGCTGTTGAGGCGGTTCTCTTTCAAGTACGGGAGAAGCAAGATGGCCCGCATCGTCTTGCAGGACGGGTGGTGAGTAGTTGGGCGGCAATCCATAAGGGTAAGCCGCTCGGTTGTATCCCAGATGAGGGTTGCCATCATGCCCTAGTGTGTCCCTTCCCCGTCCTACTATGTTTGAGGGAGGATGGTGCGCAGTTGCCAAGAGAGTTGGGTCTGCTTCGGCAGCCGAACTGACAGCGGCAGCGGTGGCCACATTTTTCTCCATGAGCTGCCTCATTCCTAACATGGCCTCCATCATGGAAGCCATCTGTTCTTTCAGAGCCGACATGTCGGCTTTCATCTGTTCCTGTGTCTCCTCTTGATCACCCATTGTTCTAGATTTGGATCTGGTGCGATAGGGATGCCTTGTGGCGCGTTTAGTTATGGTGTTTTTCCCTAAAAAACCAAACGTGAGGAGGGGGTAAAGAAAGAAAGAATGCATGCTAGAGATAAGATGCGGGAGTGATTTGATTCGCACAAGCTTTTTGGAGTAGAAACATGGGACCAACTCATTTTATTTCAAAAAGTCGTATCTAGTCAAGGTCTGAGAGACCGTACAAGTTTCCTAGCGATTTCTAATTATGTGGGTCATTAAGTCTATCATATGCTGACAATAGCTGAGAAGCCCGTGAATTTCTTCGGGGGCGGAGTAGGTGTCTGCCATCGCCTTGGCCTTGGCTAACAATCGGGGAAGTTCTTGACTCCTGTTCAAGGTAAGAGCAAACCGATCCATCCACATGGTTGCCTCTTGGTGTAAAGAGTCGATCACCCTTCCTCTAGCCTCTTTTTCCGCGTATACTTGGGCATACTCGTCCGCGACCCTATGCTCGTGGGCCGTGGCTAGACCTAACTCTTCTTGGTACTTGGCGATGATAGCTAGCATGTTGGTCTCTGTCTCGCATAAACGCTGAGACAAGCTCCTTTTGGACCTTGAACAGTCAACTAACTCCTCTTTCAAGACCACGCTATGTGCTCGCGACTAGTCCCTCTCTTCCCTTCGCAGCTTGAGTTCACTGTTGCTACCCCACAGAGCTCCGCGAAATTTGTTACGGCCATACTCTTCCTTGCGAGCCCTCTTGGTCTCTTGTTCAAGGGCTCTCGCGGTAGTTGCATTCTCTTCCCGTAATCCGACACACTCCTTCCGGATGTGTGTAGCGGCCAACTTGAACTTCTCCTTGGCAAGTTTCGCCTTTCCTAACTCGCCTTTGAGAGCTTGGACTTATTCGTCCTCCTCCGGTGCTTCAAAACTCTCTTCGCTGACGACTTTTAACTTGGCGAGCCAATCTAAACCTCGTATATGAACTTTCAGCCATTCATGGTAACCACCAATGATGCCATTACGAATGCCCCTAAGTTCTTGATCTTTTCTTAACGGGGTTTCCCATGCCTTATGGATTCTTTGTATAGCCTTGAAATTTTGCGCGCCGAAATTCCTCACAAGGAAAGGAGACATGCTTTCTTCCGTCGGTGCTCCCCTCATGGGGTACCATAGTTGAATTATAGCGAGCGCGGGATTGTAGTTAATACAACCCCTCGTTCCTATCAGCGGAATGTTTGGGTACCCTCCACATGAGAAAAGGACTCCCTCCTTTCCTTCCTTCCATCGGGGGAACCAATTGATTGTTCTACCTCCTATCCCAGTCAAAAACTGGTCCCAATCTATTCTTCTCTTTTCAGTACACGAGCGATGGCTCTGGAGCGGACATGGATGCCTCGTGTCTTGCTGGAACAGGTGTGAAACCAACCAAACACAGAGAGCGGGCAAGCAACAGATGATCCGTGCGCTACTCTTTTCGCACCTTCGGTCAAATGTGTCAAATAAATCTGCCAAGACAGCTACCACCGGACTTTCCTTGCTATGGTGGTATGCAAGGAAAGCGTCGATTGCTGCTAGGTCCACCAAACCATCTACGCTTGGAAAGAGGACGACCCCAAAAATTAGCAACGCTAACACATCCATAAACGGGACCCAATCTCCTTGACTTGCCATATCCTTCGCCTTATCTTCTAGGTACTTCCGTGGTAGGTCCGCTATGCTGTTTCGAGTCTGTTTTATGCGGTCCAAACCTCTTGCTAAATCCTTGACCACAGTTGCAATTCTGCTCAAAGAGGGGAGACACCCAGAGGAAAGGTATGGTTTTCTTCCCCTGAGAGGACATCCTAGAATTTCCTCAAATTCTTCAATGGTTGGTACCAATTGGAAGTCTCTGAACGTGAAGCATCTCAAAGGCTGGTCGTAGTATTGGGTGAGTGACGCAATGGCTTCTATGGATACCTCTGCTATGGTCAACTCTAAGATCTTTCCGTAAGTCTTGCGAAAGGCTTGCATTTGGAGAGGTTCCATCAACCGCCCTAATTCCTTGATGCTGGTAGTATCTAGGCTTTTAACCTTGACTTGGTAAAACCTCTTGCCGGTTTGATTTGTTCCCATGCTTACTAAGGTGAGACAAAAAGCTGGTGCAAATCAAAACTCCGATATCTCATGGGTGGAATGGATGAACGCATGAAGGAATGCATATGACACAGATGCAATCTAGGAATGCGGGGGCCCGAAGAATTGTCTCCTTCTTAGATACAACGCCTAGGGGTAGCAAAGTGCCCCAACGTATGTTTTTAAGAAGGCGACACGGACCCTCCGTTGGTTTGTTAAGACAGAACCCATATGCGATGCATATGCAAAAGACGCAATGCGGGAATGTACATAGTATGACAATATTCACTGAACATAAGCAAAAGGGTATATGATACTTATGCATGGCAGTGTGAAAAATGGCACGCAGCGTGTTTGCTCCGTGCCCCTATTTAAGGGACCTATAAGGGAGAGAACTAACTAGGCATTTAGTGATAACCTCCCAAGGTAGTCATATCTCTCTTGATGGTTTCTAGAGGTATTATCCCCTTCGAAGAACATACAGCAGCAGTAGGGACTACTAGCAACAATATGTTTTCAAAGAGGAAAACTCTAGATGAGGGTTCACTGTAATCAAGCAAGTCGGAGACCTAGCATGATCACAGATTCACCTCCACTCCTTATGTTCCTATGAACCCGGGTATAGGGCCCTTTTTCAACTCATAGTGTGTGCAAATAGTGTTGGTGTTTGTGTGCATCAAATGAATAAATATTTACCTCATGCATACATTTTAAAACGCACTAAAAGCAACAAAGAGTTTATATACACAAGAACATAATGAAGGGAAACCAACAAAGGCGTAAGTCATGGTAAAGCATTACACAAGATCAAAGGGCCTAACTCTCTAAAAACAGTCCCCAGTGGAGTCGCCAACTGTCTCAACCTACCCTTCGGCGGGAGGGCGACGCGTGACTCGCGGGATGTGTGTTCCACGAAAGGAATACGCGCAGAGTCGCCACCAACGTTTATTTGAGGAAAACGTCGGAAAAACCGGAAAAGACGCGATCTACGAACTTTTAAGTGAAAGGTTCAGGAGTTGTATTTACGCACGGGGAAGGTATTAGCACCCCACACGTCCGTCCCAAGGGACGACAGCCTTTAATCGAATGTGCAAACATGACCTTGATTTTTATGTTCCCTCTTTATGTCTTTATATCCTTTATACCCTTTTATATTTTTTTTCTCTTTTTGTGGTCGACAAGGGTGTTTCCCTTTGCTCCTACGTATTCCTCAATTGCGATGAGGAAATCAGACCTACGTAGTTCTTTTTTTATCAAGTGATTCTTTTTTACTTAAAAGGTGATCATTTTAAGGCGTTGGACCTTGAAAATGATCCATTTTTACTTAGTGAGAAATTGAAATGATAAACTTCAAAATCCTATTTTTATGGATGAGCTTGACTAGGCGAGTTGATTTTAGCCTTAATTTCACTTTAGTTATTAGTCAATTCAATTAAGAATGAGAAATCCCAAAGAGAAAACGTCCGATTGATTTTCCGCTTTATTTTACTAAAAGACATTTTTTTATTATTATATTATTATTTTACCTCTTTTTGATTTCCAACGTGGTTACGGCACGACCGAACGGTCGGAATTCATTTTAACCTAAGTTAACGGATAATACAATTCAAACGATCGGTGGAAATTTATTTTATTTTTAGGTTAAGCGAGAAATGACTTAAACAAAATGGTTTAAGCACGTCAAAAGGGGGTATAAAAAGTAAATGAAACGAGAATAAAAATACACAAAACACAATGTGGACATAGAATGAATCGAAAAGCTTGGTTCGAGGTACTTACCCGTTGAAGATCGAAGAACGATGAAGAACGAATGAAGAACGTCGAAGAACGGTTGAAACCTTCGCGAAATTCCTCACGGAAACGTTACGGAAACGTTTCGGAAGCGCCTCGGCTTGGATTTTCTTCACGGAAACAATTTTTCCAAGCAAATTCGAAAGAGAGAGAAGTGCCTAAGGGGCTGAACCCTTTTCCACTTCACTTCCTCCCCTATTTATAGCAAAATAGGGGAGATGCTTGCCGCCCAGCTCGCCCAGGCGAGCAGGGTTGCTTCCTCCAGAAGCAACAGCCTTCTGGAGGAATCTTCTGGAGGGCCCAAGTGGGCCTGGTTGCTATTTGCACCCCCATTTTTACTAAGTACACCCCCCTGCCTTTTTTTGGTGATTCTTTTTTCGTAAAGTTACGGAAACTTACGGATTTCGTAACGATACTTGTTTTCTTTCCGTAATGTTACGGAACCTTGCGGATTACATAATCATCCCCTTTTTGACTTACGGAATGTTACGGAACCTCACTAATTATGCAACGATGCTTCCATTCGATTTCCGGTGTGTCACGGATCCTTACGGATTATGCATCAATATTTTCTTTTTTTTTTGGCATGTCCCGGAATTTCACAAATTGCCTAATGATGGGTGCCAAGCACCTTACAAGGACCAAACAAAAGTGGCATGTCATCAAGCAAAGGTCCCCGGACAAAATTAGGGTATGACAGTTATATTATGCGCCTGAATCGGACATCGAGTGAAAAGTTATGACCATTTGAATTTCTCGAGTGCTTCTGTTGTTCAATTTCGAGCGTCTCTATATATTATGCACCTGAATCTGACGTCCGACTTAAAAGTTATGACCATTTGAATTTCACGAGAGCTTCCGTTGCTCAATTTCAAGCGTCTCGATATAATATGCGCCTGAATCGGATCTCCGAGTGAAAGGTTATGACCATTTGAATTTCTCAAGAGCTTCCGTTGTTCAATTTCGAGAGTCTTGATATGTTATGCGCCTGAATCGGACCTCCGAGTCAAAAGTTATGACCATTTGAATTTCACGAGAGCTTCCGTTGTTCGATTTCAAGGGTCCCGATATATTATGCGCCTGAATCGGACCTCCGAGTGAAAGGTTATGACCATATGAATTTCTTGAGAGCTTCCGTTGTTCAATTTTGAGCGTCACGATATATTATGCGCCTGAATCGGACATCCGAGTGAAAAGGTATGACCATTTTAATTTCCCGAGAGCTTCCGTAGTTCAATTTCGAGCGTCTCGATATATTATGCGACTTAATCGGACCTCCGAGTTAAAGGTTATGAACATTTGAATTTCTCGAGAGCTTCCGTTGTTCAATTTCGAGCGTCTCGATATATTATGCGCCTGAATCTAACCTCCGAGTGAAAAGTTAGGACCATTTGAATTTCTCGAGAGCTTCCTTTGTTCAATTTCGAGCGTCTCGATATATTATGCGCTTGAGTCGGACCTCCGAGTGAAAAGTTATTACCATTTGAATTGCTCAAGAGCTTCCATTGTTCAATTTCGACCGTCTCGATATAGTATGGACCTGAATCGGACATCCGAGTTAAAAGTTATGACCATTTGAATTTCTCGAGAACTTTTGTTGTTTAATTTTGTGCGTCTCGATATATTTTGCGTCTGAATCTAACCTCCGAGTGAAAAGTGATGACCATTTGAATTTTTTGAGAGCTTCCGTTGTTCAATTTCGAGCGTCTCTATATATTATGCATCTGAATCTGACGTCCGAGTTAAAAGTTATGACCATTTGAATTTCACGAGAGTTTCGTTGTTCAATTTCAAGCATCTCGATATATTATGCGCCTGATGCAGACCTCCGAGTGAAAGGTTATGACCATTTGAATTTCTCGAGAGCTTCCGTTGTTCAATTTCGAGCGCCTTGATATATTATGCGCCTGAATCGGACCTTCAAGTTAAAAGTTATGACCATTTGAATTTCACGAGAGCTTCCGTTGTTCAATTTAAAGGGTCTCGATATATTATGCGCCCGAATCGGTCCTCCGTTTGAAAAGTTATGACCATTTGAATTTCTCTAGAGCTTCCGTTGTTCAATTTCAAGCGTCACGATATATTATGCGCCTGAATCGGACATCCGAGTGAAAATTATGACCATTTGAATTTCTCGAGAGCTTCCGTTGTTCAATTTCGAGCGTCTCGAAATATTATTCGACTGAATTTGACATCCAGTGAAAAGTTATGACCATTTGAATTTCTTAAGAGGTTCCGTTGTTCAATTTCGATAGTCTCGATATATTATGCGCCTAAATCTAACCTCCGAGTGAAAAGTGATTACCATTTGAACTTTTCGAGAGCTTCCGTTGTTCAATTTCGAGCATCTCGATATATTATGCGCCTTAATCAGACCTCCTAGTTAAAAGTTATGACCACTTGAATTTCTCGAGAGCTTTGGTTGTTCAATTTTCGAGTATCTTTATATATTATTCGCCTGAATCTGACCTCCGTTTGAAAGGTTATGACCATTTGAATTTCTCGAGAGCTTCCGTTGTTAAATTTCGAGTGCCTCTATATATTATGCGCCTGAATCTAACCTCCGAGTGAAAAGTTAGGACCATTTGAATTTCTCGAGAGCTTCCTTTGTTCAATTTCGAGCATCTCGATATATTATGCGCCTGAATCGGACCTCCGAGTGAAAAGTTACGACCATTTGAATTGCTCAAGAGCTTCCATTGTTCAATTTCGAGCGTCTCGATATAGTATGCGCCTGAATCGGACCTTCGAGTAAAAAGTTATGACCATTTGAATTTCTCGAGAGCTTCCGTTGTTCAATTTCGAGCGTCTCGATATATTATGCGCCTGAATCTAACCTCCGAGTGAAAAGTTAGGACCATTTGAATATCTTGAGAGCTTCCTTTGTTCAATTTTGAGCGTCTCGATATATTATGCCCCTGAATCAGACCTCCGAGTGAAAAGTTATGACCATTTGAATTGCTCGAGAGCTTCCGTTGTTCAATTTCGAGCGTCTCGTTATATTATGTGGCTTAATCGGACATCCAGTTAAAAGTTATGACCATTTGAATTTCTGGAGAGCTTTGGTTGTTCAATTTTGAGCTTCTTGATATATTATGCGCCTGAATTGGACCTTCTAGTGAAAAGTTATGACAATTTTAATTGCTCGAGAGCTTCCATTGTTCAATTTCTAGCGTCTCGATATATTATTCTTCTGAATCCGACCTCCGTGTGAAAAGTTATGAGCATTTGAATTTCTCGAGAGCTTCCGTTGTTCAATTTCGAGCGTCTCTATATGTGATGCACCTAAATCGGACATTCGAGTTAAAAGTTATGACCATTTGAATTGCTTGAGAGCTTACGTTGTTCAATTTCGAGCGTCTCGTTATATTATGCGCCTGAATCGGACATCTAGTGAAAAGTTATGACCATTTGAATTTCTCGAATGCTTCCATTGTTCAATTTCGAGCGTCTCGATATATTACGTGCCTTAAAATTTCGAGCGTCTCGTTATATTATGCGCCTGAATCCCGAGTGCATCCGTTGTTCTATTTCGAGCGTCTCGATATATTATGCGCCTGAATTGGACCTTCGAGTGAAAAGTTATGACCATTTGAATTGCTCAAAAGCTTCCATTGTTCAATTTTGAGCGTATCGATATATTATGCGCCTGAATCGGACCTCCATGCTAAAAGTTATGACCATTTGAATTTCCCGAGAGCTTCCGTTGTTCAATTTCGAGCGTGTCTATATATTATGCACCTGAATCTGACGTCCGACTTAAAAGTTATGACCATTTGAATTTCACGAGAGCTTCCGTTGTTCAATTTCAAGCGTCTTGATATATTATGCGCCTGAATCGGACTTCCCAGTGAAAGGTTATGACCATTTGAATTTCTCGAGAGCTTCCGTTGTTCAATTTCGAGAGTCTTGATATATTATGCGCTTGAATCGGACATCCGAGCTAAAAGTTATGACCATTTTAATTTCACGGGAGCTTCCGTTGTTCAAATTCAAGGGTCTCGATATATTATGCGCCTGAATCGGACCTCCGAGTGAAAGGTTATGACCATTTGAATTTCTCGAGAGCTTCCGTAGTTCAATTTTGAGCGACACGATATATTATACGCCTGAATCGGACATCCGAGTGAAAAGTTATGACCATTTGAATTTCCCGAGAGGTTCCGTAGTTCAATTTCGAGCGTCTTGATATATTATGCGCCTGAATCTGAAGTTCGAGTTAAAAGTTATGACCATTTGAATTTCTCGAGAGGTTCCGTAGTTCAATTTCGAGCGTCTTGATATATTATGCGCCTGAATCTGAAGTCCGAGTGAAAAGTTAGGACAATTTGAATTTCCCGAGAATACAATAACGACATCGGTCATTGTAAAGTCGCGACTGATATTTTCCTTCCAACATTGCACAATTGTTTTTACAAACGCTGGCCGCGTACATTTTTTTACGGTAGAGCAT